>NW_027445898.1:210000-230723 GCF_038048845.1 Mixophyes fleayi
TCCCCAAAGGTCTTATAAAATTCGGATGTTAGACCATCCGGGCCTGGGGCTTTCTTGGCAGATAGCCCATCAATTGCCATCCTGACTTCGTCCACCGTTATCTCATCCCCCAAAGACTCAAGCGAGCCGCTAAAATCCTCAAGGCCAGGGGTTTCCCTTAAAAACTGGTCCCTCCTTTCTTTGTCAAGTGACTTCTCGGACAAGAGGTCGGAGTAGAAAGACCGCACAACGTCAAGAATGCCCTCCTTCTCCTCCCTCAGGACACCCCCAGCGTCGCGCAAGCCTCTCACCTCCTTAGCATCTACCGAGTTCCTACAACTCTGAAAAGGGTCGGGCGAATGGTACTTCCCATAATCCCTCTCCAGAATCAAGGAAGCATACCGGTCATACTGTATCTCCCTCATCCGAGCCTTCACCCGGGAGATCTCCCCATTGTCTCCCTGTCCAGAGATCAGGAATCCAAGTTTTTTCCTCAGTGCCACGTAGGTGTTCTCTTTTAAACAATTGTTTCTGGCTACGAGGCCCTGGAAAAAGCTCCGGGTCCTCTTCTTCAGTATCTCCCACCATTCAGACCTACCCCAACCTGCCTCCAAAAGTGTTTCCTGGGTTTCAAAAAAGTCCCTAAAAGACTGTCTTATCACCTCCTCTTCTAGGAGCTTAGAGTTCAGGCGCCACAGACCCCTACCCTTCCGAAGGGACTCCGAAGCATTCAAGGACATAGATAGGTAAACGTGATCGGAAAACTCTACCGGCCTCAGCTCTGGAGCCGAGGTTTTCGAGCTTTCCTTAACAAAAACCCTATCTATCCTAGACCTACAACTACCTCTGAAGTAAGTGAAACCCGTGTGGTCCGGAGAATGGCGAACATGAACATCCACCAGACCAGCCTGTCTAACCATACTATTTAGAAAAATGGAGTCATAGCCCAACGTAGTCTTTGAACCTCCCCTGTCTTTTGTCCTAGTAATGGTGTTGAAATCACCTCCAAAGACTATCTGTCGGGCCGAAAAAAGGTATGGCTTTATCGCCCTGAAGAGGCACTTCCGATCCCACTTTGTTTGTGGGCCGTAAATATTAATCAGCCTCAGGTCGTGCCCCCTCAGATTGACATCCAACACCATGCACCTACCTACCTCAAGCTCGATAACTCGCTGAATGGTTATCATGCCGGTAAAATGTACCGCCAGCCCACCGTACGGCTCGGCCGCAAGAGACCAGTAGGAGGGCCCCCGCCTCCACTCTCTCTTTGCTTTGTGTATGTCAGCAAGCTGACTCAATCTGGTCTCCTGCAAAAACAAAAAATCAACCTCAACCGTGTCGAAAAAATCATAGGCCATGTAACGAGCACGCTCGGAAAGGATAGATGCCACATTAATGGTGGCAAATCTTATGGGCTGGGAAGCCATCCTTCAGAGTTATGGACAGTAGTAACAACTTACTTCTTTTTTATTTTCCTCTCCGAGTCCTCATCTGAGGACCCGAAACGTTTATAACTTAAACCTGCAGGAAGGGAAAGTCCCTCTACCAGGACTATCTCCTCCTCTGACCGGGGGATAGCCCCTACCTTTACTATCTCCCCTACTGACCCGCCAGGATCATTGATCTCCCGTTCCCCGTCCCTCCCCTTCTGGCTACCCTGATCGCCAGACGGGTCAGAAGAAACACCCTGAGGACCTACGATGTTATCAGGAAAGGGACCTATAGGGCCTAGTGGAGGGTCTTCCACACGTAGAACAGGGACTGTATCCCCCCTTTCAGGTACCCTCTTCACTCTCACCAGACCCTTCACAGGAGACTCTTCCTCAACGAAACTACCTGTGGGTTGGGCCTGTATTTTTAAACCTGCTGCCTCTTTCCCCTCAGAGGCCTCCAGAGATGCTTTCATGTTATCTTTCAGAAAAGATCGTGCCGTTGTTTTTATATTTTCAGATTTTTTTTTAACCCTTGCTATCTCCCCCAATGACATTTCTCTTGACCTCCTTGACTTTTGTTTTTTCCTGGTTGCCCTTTGAACTAGCTCCCCCCCTGCCTCTCTCACAATTTCCCCTTCATCCATGCTCTCCTCGCTACTAGTGAGAAATTGGAATTTGTTGGATAGCACCACTACCTCCTTTTCAGCATGTTTTTTCTTACTCCTGGCTTTCCTCGGTTTTGACCACTCGACCATCTCACTTGCAGGGCTCTCAACCACCTTACTTGCAGGGCTCTCAACCACCTTACTTGTAGGGCTCTCAACCACCGCCACAACCCTTGGGGGGAGGGGGGAAGGGAGAGGGGACTGCGAAGGGGTGAGGTCTCTTAGTACTGCCAGTTCCCTCTGTTCCACCCTGCTCTCCTCATTCTCCACCACCTCCATCACCTCTACCAATTCTGCATCCGTGTACCCCCCATTATGCGCCACATGGGGGCACCTACTGAAGGGGTGGCCGATGACTCCACACAGGTTGCACCTGATCTGACTACACGATTTTGTCTCGTGACCTGTATCCCCACAATGCCCGCACTTTTGTTGGGGGCAATTCATGCTGAGGTGGCGGAAGTCCCCACACTTGTGGCACATCCTCGGCTGACCTGGGTAGAAGCACTGGATCCTGTCGCGGCCAATGAAAGCCGCTGATGGCAAGTGCACCAGGCCAGCCTCCGTGCTTTTGAGGTCTACCGTGGTGGACCATCCGCCACCCCAGACCCCATGGCTTGGATCCGGCACTTTGACTAAGGGCGATGTTATCAGGGCATATCTCCCAATCCAAAACCTCAAGTCTGCCGCAGGGATCGATTCATTCCTTACCAGGATTGTCACCTTCACCTTTTCCTGCCTGGTGATTGCTAGGGCCTTAAAACCCGTCCACGGATCCTTCAGCCTACACCCACCCCACCGATTCCAGAAGGCCTGTAGCCCCTGGTACGACATGAAGCTAACGTCGTATTCGGCCGTATTGACAGGGTGGATGCAGGCGAAGAGATCCGCCGGGACAAACCCAAAGGTGTGTAGGAAACTCTTTAGAAAATCAGACCTGTTGGGGGGATCTTTCCCCATGAACTTTAGTTGTACTACATTCCGCCTCCTAAAGGGTTGAGCCCCCATTGGCCCTTGCGACCTGGGCGTGGTGTTAGCCCCTCCCCCCAGGGAGCTCGGGCCCGCTACAGCCCCAGCGTATGATTTTAATCCGGGTAATGGGCTTGGGTCTGCCACTTGACCCCTTCCTTCTAACTGGCTTCTGCCACCAACAGTACTAGGTTCAGGACCCCTTACCTCCTGTCGGGACCCAGACCCCCCTTCCCTGGCACGAGGTGCCAACTGCTTACCATCCCCCAGAATGCCAGGCATGGACTTAGATGCTTTCTCTATCAATTCTGCCGCCCTCTTTGCCCTGTCTGACACAAATAATGGGCCAAAAATTGTCTCAATGACTCTCTCTTGGACTGCGCTGGGACCCTCCCCTGTTTTCCCAGAGGTGCTTGTCGGGACCTCTGAGTCTCGATCATGCACGGGCTCATTCCTAGGTTTTGCCACATTGTTACCTTTTATAACATTCTTATCCCCCACCACATTTACTTTCCCAGCCTTGGGTACGCCACCTTGGGCTGTCGGATTTTGCCGACAATCCGGCTGCATAGCGGGGGGTAGCGCTGCCGCTGCGTCATAGGTACCAACATCAGTGCTCATCACAAACACACCGTTCACTGACACCTTATTCTCAACATTTGCATCAGATATTTTGACAGCATTATCTTTGTGCATTAAATTACTTAGGGCTTTTCCTACCGCTACCACAGTGTGATCAGAAGTAGACGCACTGGCTCCGATCACTGAGCTTTGGCTGTCGCTCGGCTGCGCTGCAGAGGAACGCGCCGCCACTTCGCAACGAGCCTCTGCCCCGATCTTTGAGCCAGCTTTTGCATCCACACTTGAAACAATAGCATTACGTGTTGTAATTTCTGAATTATCATTGACAGCATTATCTTTGTGCATTAAATCACTTAGAACATTTTCTACCGCTACCACAGTGCGATCGGAAGTAGACGCACTGGCTCCGATCACTGAGCTTTGGCTGTCGCTCGGCTGCGCTGCAGAGGAAACCGCCGCCACTTCGCAACGAGCCTCTGCCCCGATCTTTGAGCCAGCTTTTGCATCCACACTTGAAACAATATTATTACGTGTTGTAACTTCCGAATTATCATTGACAGCATTTGGGATTAGAGCTACGGTTGAACTCACCGGTCTCCGGGCGTCCGGGTACTCACTTCCGGTTTCTCCAGACAGGACTACAGGCTGCCGGGAGTGCATCATGCTCCCTTCCTCAGGGAACAGTGCCGCACTACCCTCGGGTCCGCCTTCCGCTTTCCCCGGGCCCTTCACAGACTTTTGCTCTCCCTCCATAACACGGATAGTCTCGTACAAGCCACCGTCCTCACTGTCTTCCTGGGCCGCGGCTACCTCATTCGGAGGCAATGCCGCCGAGTCTTTCAGGTTTGCTTTGTCCATGGCGGCTCTCAATTCTACCAATAGATTTTCCTTCTCCTTTACAGCCTCCAACAGATCGTCTATCTCAGCCGAGATGATCACACGGTCCCGGCTAAACGCCCGGTTTCTTTTCTTTTTCTTTTTTGCGATCATCCTCTCCAATCCTTCCACCTCTGCTTCTAATTCTCTGATCCTGGCCTCGGCGTCCGTCTCCTCCTGCTCACTGTCCTCTGATTCAGGCAGACTGACGGTCGCCGGGTCTATCGGCACCACAGGCTTGGTATCCCCCACACCACTCTGGCGTGCCGCTCTGGATCCTCGGCTCCCCAAGATCACTTTCGGGTCTGTTAGAGTGGAATTGTATGATTATTGATTTAATATCTATCATGTGCTAAGCTTTAGATGCTAATATGTTATGCTATGACTTTAAGAGAAATTAAGCAGATATTATTTTCAGTTTAAAAAGACAAATTATTCAAGGTTGGCCACGCAGCGCCATGTTCCCATCAACGAAAACATTCCAAGAACATGTAGCAACGTTCTTGATAAGATAAAACCCAAGGACTCAAAGATGGGGACAGCACAAGGATATTGGCGAAAAGCCTGGAAAGAGATAACACACAAAGAAGAAAGAGTTGTTTGATCTTTGATGTAAAACTGAAATATATATTGTTAATTGATTTTCTCTCATTATTTTACTGTCTTATAATTGGTTGTTCAGAATCTATACCCCTAGACTTACATGTATAAAAATAAGCGCTGAAGTGGTCTCAAATTGGAACAGAATAAAGCTGCTCAGCATTATATCATACAGGTGTTGAGTATTTTCTGTTCACCAGTCGACTGAAAACAAAGAAAGATCTGACTGACATTGAAGGTGCTTGATAGAAGTATCGGTGAACCCCGATACCCCAACATTTCTGGGAGCTACGTCTGGGATGCTCCAATATCTCCACACCTGACGCCACACTCCATTGATGTCCAGAGAACTGCTGAACTAAATCCGGTGAGTAAGAAAAGTGTAGATTTCTACCTTCTTACTCAGTTCAGAATTTCTTTGTATGTCTAAGGAAAGTCAGTTGAGGTGATTAGAGGGTATTCTATGAACCCAATGTACAGTCAGAGGAAAGGATAATGAAATGATAAATGTATGGATACTGTAGATTATGATGGATGTAGACAATTTTAGTTAGAAGATAATAAGAGAGGTGTATGTAAGAATTGTACCTGCTGCATTGTTCTGAGAAAATATTCAGGTTGCAAGGGACCTAGACTAGAGTGTGTTACAACTACAAATGCATATTACGGTTTTGTAAGTAATGAAAAAGAACTATATTTTACATTAGGGTGCATTTGAATGAAGAAATACTACATATTGGCCACAAAATCATATGTTACCAGATTATAAACCTATATGTCCATACACTGACTTGAGGGGAAGAATCGGATCAGCCATAAGTGCCAGCCTTTTAATCTACAGCCGATAAAACTCACATCTGGTGTTCCTAGGGCAGACTAGGAGGTAAAGGATTAAAGATACTTATAGTCTGTACAAAGGGGAAAATTGTATTGCCTTATTCCACTTATAAGACATTGTATCCCAGATACTGACAGTACTGTGACCAGTAACCCAGTAAATGGGGGCACAGAACAGTAAGATGCCTACTATAGGCAAATCTATGGATATAATGAAAAAGAGAGAAGGTAGTAAAGCTCTTAAAAGAATTCATAAAGTACTCAAGAGAGCAGGATTTCCCCCAGAAGGGACATTAGACTTAGAGAAATGGTATGGGTTTTATTTGAATAATAAAGAATGGATAAAAAGGCTTGGCTATGAAGGTCAGGTCAATGTGTGGATATGCTAAATGTATGTTTGATCCTGCGCAGCTGAATGAGTGAGATGTGCCCCTCCCTTATTCTGTGTAAAAGATTTCAGTGTGTTGAGATAAGAAGCACTCTGTTTTTTGTTATCTGACAATGTATGTAATGCTGATAAAATATGTCCGGAGTGCTGAGTGATAATAACATGTTGAGGCTAACTTGTATTTAGTCTAATGCTGGGACTTGTAGTTCCACAGCAGTAGGCTGGAAGGTTTCAGCTGATTTTTCTTTCTCTGTATGTGAGTTTTGTCTCCGTCTTACTTCGTGTGAGGGAGATCTGTGTTTGTCTGTCTTGTCTGTTTTTTTTTTTTTTTTTTTGTTTTATAAGAGACATGTTTCAAGGTTAAAGAAGTTGTACATTTTTGTAAATAATATAATGCCTGCCTGCTTAATTCTAAGCTTTTAAAGAGATGCATAACAAGTGTTGAAATGTTTTGGTCTGTCATTACACGATTCAGTGGACGGACAAGTTGGCTGGGGTCCAACAAGCCGTTTCTGTATTTGAACAAAATAATTTTGTTTCTGAAATTTGAGAAAAATAGCTTTCTCTTTAATGAAGTTGAGAATTGTGGGAGTGAGCCTTTACATGAAGATATATATTACAAGCTGTTTTTATCTGTGTGAAAATGGCGCTGATGAATGTTCTCAGAAATAAGGAGGGTTTGTTATGCCCATAAAGAAATTTTACGAGATAAAATGTCGTCTGTGAGCGAGAATTGTGAATATATATTTGTACTTTAAACATGGAAATCACAGAATCTGGAAATATGTGTGAATATTTGGTTTACAAAGAGATGATGAGAAAGGAGTGGCTTTGAACACTCGCCCAGGTCTCGTCACTTTGACATTCCCTGTTTGTGAGATTAGGGACTGCCCCTTTGAGGAAATCAGTTTTTCATTGTATGGAACGCATAGCGTCACAGTTAAGCTACAAAGAGAAACTTTTAAACAAGTGTCGTATTAGCAGCTGTTCAATGTGAATTAATAACAGTTACTGTAATTCCTAGTGAATAAATGTTAATCTCTATGCAAAAGTTTTTTTCTTCACAGAAGCTCTCCAGCTACAAAGCACCCTTTCAATCCAGATTGAATTTATCCAACTTCCAATGAATAGAAGTTTGCAATGTTTTGATCCACAGCTACAACAAACATAAGTAAAAACTAATCAAGAATTTAAAAACCGTAGACTCTGTGTCACTCACCGGACCGTGAGTGCCTCTTCCCGGACATTTAGGAACCGTGGTCGTCCTCCATCCTGAGGGTCTGCGCATGCGCAGCCCTTTCCTATCCTTCAGTGTATGTCCCTTTAACTTAATTGGCAGATCAGGCAACACTCCCTATATTAAGCACCTGTGGTCAACACCACGTTGCCTGATCTTGGAGTCTCATTCCCCATGAGTCTCTGAAGGTGTTCCTGTGTTTCCTCGTGTATTCAGCGCTGCTGATTCCTGTGGTTTCCAAACCACTTCTACCTCTGTGGTTTCCAAACCACTTCTACTCCTGTGGTTCCCATACCACTTCTACCATCAACTGTATCATCGTGACTGTTAGCTGATTCCTATCCGCTGCCTCCGTGCACTACAGTCTTCTAAACCACTTCAACTCTATCTCATATCATTGTGACTGTTTGCTGATTCCTATCCGCTGCCTCCGTGCACTTCAGCCACTCTCCACATCTACTCACCTGTTCATCATCAAGACTGTCAGCTGATTCCTATCCGCTGCCTCCGTGCACTACAGTCTCCAGCTTGCAACTCGTCTGTGTTTCCTCATCGTGACTGTTAGCTGATTCCTATCCGCTGCCTCTGTGCACTACAGTCTCCAGCGTACAACTCGTCTGTGTTTCAACATCGTGACTGTGAGCTGATTCCTATCCGCTGCCTCTGTGCACTACAGTCTCCAGCGTACAACTCGTCTGTGTTTCAACATCGTGACTGTTCGCTGATTCCTATCCGCTGCCTCTGGGCACTACAGTCTTCATCTCATCTCTCCCGTGTTTCCCCGAGACTGCTGCTATTATTGCCATCCGCTCCTCTCCGTGATCAACAGTTCCTGGTCTACTCTGCTCACCCGTGTTCCATCGCTATCTGCACCTGCTGGTTGCTACTGGTTACCTCCGTGTGTCCGCAGAGCCCTGCTGCTGCTGCCAGCGCTAATCGTCCATCTACTGCTGATCCGCTCTCCACGCCTTCCCTGTGTTCCGCTGGTCTCTACCCACCTGTCAGCAGTGGATTCGTGTCTCATCCGCTATCCTGCTGCTAGATCATCACCATTCTCCTGGGTCCTCCAAGATTCCAGTTCCGCGTTCTACCGATTCCTGTGGATTCGGGTCCCTGTTGGTTTACTTACCTGTGCGCTGCACCTACTAGACCTCTGCTTCATCCATCCAGGGACTTCTCATCCTGCCGGCCTCCTGCCGCTCAGGTATCGCTGCACTTCTGTCTGACTGCCTGCTTCTGAACCACGGTATGCATACTTCTCATTGACTGTGCTGGTGTATTGCATATCTTGCTGGACTGTGTTGGTTCTCCTCTGGAGTTTGCTCTCCGCTGAGTCTGTTGCCATCATTGACTATACTATCTTGTTCCGGATTACTTCAAGAGACTTTCCATATTTGCAGTGCTGTTCAGTCATTCATATATATATCTATATTGTGCATATTACTGTGGATCGTGTTAAGGTGCCGTGTTTACCCTGTGTTGCAGTCTCTCCCCGTGCACCTCCTCACTTATATATTCTGTGGTACAACTTGCTAGTAGCAGACCACTGATCCCTGTTTCCAGTATCACCTGTTCCAGTATCCTCTCACATAGCAGTGGTACAACTTGCTATCGCAGACCACTGACTCCCCGGATACCTCCACTTGGATTCCATTCCTTCACTCAGACAGCGGTACAACTTGCTATCCGCAGACCGCTGACTCTCATCACCTCCTCGTTTCTGTTGGACATTCCTCCTCACTATAGCAGTGGTACAACTTGCTATCGCAGACCACTGACTACCCTCACGTGTCCTTGTCCATACAGTTCCTCGTGTACTACTACCTCCATATTACCAGTGTTGCTAGTCATAGACTTTCCTGAGCATCTCATCATCTGCTATTTACTGTTCCGTGATCACCCTGCTACCAGAGTACCCTATTACCACCTATATTGCTCTGGTAAGCCTACCACCTGGTGATCCCTGGGTAAAGACTCCTAGTGCCCGTGACACTCTGCTGAGTAATGATTACCTTGTTTTGGAAAGAGATATTAGAGTTTATGTGCTATTCGCATAGCAAATGCATGAACCAGATGGTTTTTCTGTATGTGCAGAAAGCAAAAGGTTTTTATTTTTATCCTCATAAGAATTTTGAGTCAATCAGTGTTGTAAACGCATTCACTGCCATTATTTACTGTGCTATAATAGTAGTATACTGCAAGTCCTTCTTTGTATCGTGGGTATGGTAATGCATTGATGGGAATTCAATGTTTGTACGGAAATGAAAAAGATTTAAGACTTTATGAGCTATTATCTGTGTTTTTGCATTAGCATTTCTGGGTGATAGTAAGACATTTACACTCTCCACTGAGCAAAACCAAATGTTTAACCAATTTTAAGCTAAAGCAACTTCAGCACCAGCACTGGCTTTGCCAGATTGTGACAGAGCTACTTAAGCACACAAAGTTTAAGGCTTCACTCACAATAATGCCCAACATCGCAGACTGTTTAAGACCAGATTCCTCAATGGCCTTTCTGAAACATATTGTCAACAATTGTTCCTTATAAGACCAGAAGTAGTAACAATGGAAATGCAATCCATGCTCCAAGTCCTAGAAGGTATAGAAGACCGGGAAAAGGAGAAGCAGAGGAAAGTCAAAGACAAGTCCCAAACCGTTCATGTGGTCCAAGAAAATCAAGACTGGAAGGTTCGTACAGACACAAGAGGTGCACCTGAGCAATAAATAAAGGAAAAAGGAAATATGACTCTGCCAGAAATGAAAAAACAAGGAGTTTGTTTCTTTTGCAAACAAAGAGGCCACATGAAAAGAGATTGCATTAAACATAAGAAATGGCTGGAAAGAAGAAATCAACAAGCTACAGACCAACAACTGGCATAGGAAATTGGCACTCCAACGTACCTCCGGCTCACATATAACCAAACTCTGAAAGATGACTTAACTAAAGGCCTAATGAATATCATATTACCCAATGGTCAAGAACGTGAGTGTCTAATTGATACTGGAGCAAGCCACACTGTATTAAGAAAACAGGAGGTACCTCAACAACTATTAACAGAAATTTATTTACCTGCTACAGGCCTAGCAGGAAAAGAAGTAAAACTAACAGAAAGTAAACCAGTTACACTTTTAGTAGGTGAAGAGACAATTGAAGTACCAATACAATTTCTCACTTCCTCATCTTGTCCCTATAATCTGTTGGGAGCAGATGTACTTTCAAAGATACAAGCCAGCATCAAATACACCCCAACTGGAGTAAAACTAACAAGTCAACTCCCATCTCCAGTCCAAGAAGAGCTTACAGCAGCAATCTAGATGCTAGAGCAGATGAGCACATGTCACAAGGATAAGACTGTTAATCTACCAGATTGGCTGAATATAGTACCAGACAAGTTATCGTCCAAAGGAAAACAGGATGTGGGTACACCTAAAGTAAGTCCTGTAAAACTGACACTAAAGCCAGGAACACATCCTGTCTCAATTAAACAGTACCCACTTGCTGCAGCTCAAACCAAAGCAATCTCAGAACAAATACAAGAATATCTACAAATAGGGGTGTTAAGAAAATGTCACTCTCCTTATTCTACACCCCTATTCCCAGTAAAGAAACAAGATGTTGGACAAGGGGGTGCAATACTGGATGGTTTATGACCTAAGAGAGGTCAACAAAAGACTTCTGATCAACACTCCCATTGTACCCAACCCCCACACTTTGCTTAATCAGATACCACCAAATGCAAAATGGTTTTCAGTAATCGACTTGGCAAATGCTTTCTTCTCAGTCCCAATCACAGAAGATAGTCAACTCCTTCTAGCCTTCACCCATGATGGAAACCAATATTGTTGGACAAGACTCTCTCAAGGAGGAGCCACAAGCCTATCAGAATTTTCAGAAGCAATGGCACTAATTCTCCAAGGATGGAGGCCTATCAATCCAACTACTCAACTTATTCAATATGTAGATGATCTCATGATGGCTGCGGAAGCTGAAGAAGAATGCAAAGCAGAAACACTGTCATTACTTTGTTTTCTGGCCGAACAAGACTGCAGAATATCACAAAGCAAGTTGCAACTAGTACAGGAAAAAGTAATATTCTTAGGACATTGTATCTCTGCAGGAACCAGACATCTTACAACTGAAAGAGTTAAAGTTATACGAGACATGAAGACACCAAAAACAGTCAAAGAAATTAGAGCCTTTTTGGGACTCCTCGGATATTGCAGAGAGTGGATTCCCTCAGCTTCAATTCTTATGCAACCACTGTATGAATGCTTGAGGAAACAGGGAACAGAACCGCTCAATATAACTGAAATAGAGAATGCAGTGCAAGCCCTGAAACATGCTATCTCTACTGCACCAGCACTTGGACTACCAGACTATCTGAAGCCTTTCACATTGTTCTGCCATGAGCAGTCAGGACATGCTCTAGGAGTCCTCACACAGAAACATGGAACGAAGCAAAGGCCACTGGCCTATTATTCTGCACAACTCGATCCAGTTATAAGAGGTTCTCCATCATGTATACAAGCAGTAGCAGCAGCAATACTGAAAGAAAAGGTAGCAGATATGGTATTGGACCATGCACTTATTATTCAAGTTCCACATACAGTCACAGAAATTCTTAATCAAGCAAAAACAAGACATTTGTCTGCAGCTAGACTAACTAAATATCAGGTAGCCTTGCTCAGCGCCTCACATGTAACAATTACCAGATGCACAATCCTCAATCCAGCAACCCTGCTCCCCATTGATGATTCAGAAGAGAGGAGTAAGGGGAGTCGCAAAGAAGATGAATCATCAGACAGGGGATATGAGGACCTGAGTGAAGCGTCTGAAGAAGAAACTGAAGAAATACACACACAAAAATTTTCACATGATTGTTTGGAACTTATGAAATTAGAGACTTCAGCGTTGCATAATGTCACTGACACACCACTTTCAGATGCAACCCTAACTCTTTATGTAGATGGATCTAGATACTATGTGGATGGAGTTCCATATACAGGTTATGCCATCACAACTGAGGAAGAGGTGCTTGACTCAGGAACACTGTCTAATGGAGCATCAGCACAAGAAGCAGAATTATTAGCTCTAACTAAAGCTTGTGTATATGCAGAAGGACAAAAAGCCAATGTATATACAGATTCACGTTATGCCTGGGGAGTGGCGCATGACTTCGGTCCCATTTGGAAAAGCAGAGATTTCCAAGAATCAAATGGAAAATCCATCAAACATGCAAACTTGATTAATGAACTGTTTAGAGCATTGGAACTCCCTAAACAAGTGGGAATTATAAAGGTTCAAGCTCACACTAGAGAACAAACTCCAGAAGCAAGAGGAAATAACTTTGCAGATCAAGCAGCAAAAAAAGGCAGCCCTCCAACCAAAGAATACTACATTTCTTGTAGACTCAACAGAAGGTGACACAGACAAATTTCAATTCCCAGACCTACAAAGCCTTAAAGACTTTCAGAAACAAGCAACAAAGGAAGAAAAGAATAAGTGGGAAAAAGAAGGTGCACAGCTTGATGAGCAAGGAATATGGTCAAAAGAAAATAAATGGTGCCTACCAAGAGCCTTATACCCAGTAATGACTCAGATTGCACATGGACAAGTACATCATTCCAAAGAGGCAATGACTAATAGGGTATGGAAAAATTTGATTGCCCCTGGATTTAACTGTGCGGACACAAACTGTGTGGCAGCTTGCTGGATATGTGGAATACACAATTTAGGGCAAAGAGTAAAGACCCCAAAGGCTTTCTATCCCTTTCAGAGACTTCAGATCGACTATATACAACTTCCTAAATGTGGTACCTACGAGTATGTGTTAGAAGGAAAAGCTACTGCTAAAAATACAGCAAAGAAATTAATCTCAGAAGTCATCTATAGATATGGCATACCTGAAGTTATTGAATCAGATAGAGGTACAACCTTTACAGAAGAGATAATGAAGCATGTAATGAAGAACTTGGGAGTATCACAAGCTTTTCACACTCCTTATAGGCCACCAGCAGGTGGGAGGGTAGAAAGGCTTAATGGTGACATTAAATTAAAACTACAGAAAATGATGCAAGAAACCAAAAAGACTTGGTTAGAATATTTACCAATAGTTCTGTTTAACATTAGAACTACACTTATGAAGAGACACAGGTTTAGCACCAAATGAGATACTGTTTGGCACAGCACAAAGAACAGGCTGTTATTTTCCATAGCAACTACAGCATGTACGTGGTGATTTGTTGAACTATGTTGCTTTATTACAGAAACAACTAACTGAAATACATGGTCAAATGTTCTCCTTCATTCCAGACCCTAATTTTGATACAGGTACCCATAAACTGCTATCTGGTGACTGGGTGGTCATAAGAAAGCACATCAGGAGACGTCTTGAACCCAGATATAAGGGTCCTTATCAAGTCCTGTTGACGACTCCCATGGCAGTGAAAGTACAGGAAAAAGACACCTGGATTCACGCATCACACTGCAAAGTCTTCAAATCAGGGGAGTCTTGTTCTGATAAATAGAAATGACTGTCTTATGGTATTGATATGTCTTACCAGAATATTTGTGCCTGAAGTAGGGGTCAAGGCCTCCCTGACCCAGTATGAAACAGACAGATAAGTGACAAATTGCCTATGTCACTGTGAGAAACAGAAGGGGAAGGAGTGCTCAACAATTTGCACTCATAGGAGAATAAACTTTGAAAATGCCTTTGTGAATACATAACCTCATTGGCAAAGTTGTCAGCAATGATTCATTTTGAATATTGGGAATATTGCCATTAGTAGCAAAGGGTTTGGCAATCCAGCTCATTGTATATGTGGTAGAGAAAATTGTTATATGGCTGATTAAGAAATTACTGACACTTGATTGTTGTTCCTGCAGGAAAAATAATGAGCTTCCAGAACCAGTAATGATCACAGAAATTTCTACAAGTTTAATGTCTGAGACAAACAGTGAACATTATCAGCAATGGTCAACAATCAAACCAAAAACCTGCACAGTCTGCAACAAGAGATTGACAGTGACCATCGAGAAACCAGAATGAAAATTGATGTCCTATTCATTAGTGGGACATATTTGTTAAAGAATCTTATTCCATATAGAAAGCAATGAATATCTTGATTCATCCATTGATACTAATTCTTCTTGTACTAACTATAATGATTATATGGAACTGCTACTTAAAATGTAATACAAGAAAGCTTTTGAATAGATATCAGCAAAGTATTCCCCTCTATGCACCGAGATAAAACATTAAGTAGGGAAAGAAAAGTTATGGTGATAAAGTACCAGAGATATGTGCTTAATGAATTCTTGTTCTAATCATATGGGGTCCTTATGATACCATATGTTTAAATGTAGGTACTAACTGTCTTCTGCTGAGTATCGCCATGACTGATAGGTAGAGGTTAATAGTTGATATTTAATCAAAGAGGGGAATGTTAGAGTGGAATTGTATGATTATTGATTTAATATCTATCATGTGCTAAGCTTTAGATGCTAATATGTTATGCTATGACTTTAAGAGAAATTAAGCAGATATTATTTTCAGTTTAAAAAGACAAATTATTCAAGGTTGGCCACGCAGCGCCATGTTCCCATCAACGAAAACATTCCAAGAACATGTAGCAACGTTCTTGATAAGATAAAACCCAAGGACTCAAAGATGGGGGCAGCACAAGGATATTGGCGAAAAGCCTGGAAAGAGATAACACACAAAGAAGAAAGAGTTGTTTGATCTTTGATGTAAAACTGAAATATATATTGTTAATTGATTTTCTCTCATTATTTTACTGTCTTATAATTGGTTGTTCAGAATCTATACCCCTAGACTTACATGTATAAAAATAAGCGCTGAAGTGGTCTCAAATTGGAACAGAATAAAGCTGCTCAGCATTATATCATACAGGTGTTGAGTATTTTCTGTTCACCAGTCGACTGAAAACAAAGAAAGATCTGACTGACATTGAAGGTGCTTGATAGAAGTATCGGTGAACCCCGATACCCCAACAGGTCCGACTCAGCCTCCCCATCAGGGTTTACGCACATAGCTTTGTTCAGCAATATTGGCTGCAGAGTTTCCAAATTTACGCTTGTCTGCATACTTAGTCTACCTGTCACTTTCCTCCCCATACCCAGTTGCTTCACTAGGCAGGTTCCCGATTCTTGGCCCCCCATATTAATCTTCATATGGGGTGGCTCAAGGATGGCAGGTTCACTCGGGCCAATTCCGGGGTCCACATCCATTACCCTGTCTAGGGCCGATTCTTGCACAGACTCTGCGGTTAGTCCATCACTTTGTAGGTTCCTAGCTCCGGCCAAGCTGGTATTAGGCCTCACGCCAGAAACATCTTCCATACTGGATGATTTAGACCCAGAAGCCTGGGGGCTCTCCACCTCTCCTCCCCCAGGATCCTCCATCTACAGCTGGGATAAGTATCAGAACAAAGTCCAGTTACTGAGCACTCTCCAAAACACGTCCTTCCTCAGCGGCTGCTGGCACCAGACTTGCCCTCCAATGGGTCCTCGTTAAAGGATTTAAAGTGTACTCATTCCAATTACAGGGCCTCGAAAGAGTCCTGTATTGTTATTTTTCGTCACTACCTCCCCGAGTCGGGAGTGGGTAATTTGCGCGCCTGCTGCCTTCCTTGGATGTGGTAGCCGTTTCTCAGGCTCCCTCTCCGGAATCGAACCCTGATTCCCCGTTACCCGTGGTCACCATGGTAGGCGCGGAAAGTACCATCGAAAGTTGATAGGGCAGACATCCGAATGTATCGTCGCCGTCACGGGGACGTGCGATCGGCCCGAGGTTATCTAGAGTCGCCAAAGCGGCCGGGGGCCGGCGGGCCCGGGCCGAGGCCCGGAACACCGCCGGGGCGCCCCGGATTGGTCTTGGTCTGATAAATGCACGCATCCCGGGGGGTCAGCGCTCGTCGGCATGTATTAGCTCTAGAATTACCACAGTTATCCAAGTAACGGGTGGAGCGATCAAAGGAATCATAACTGATTTAATGAGCCATTCGCAGTTTCACTGTACCGGCCGTGTGTACTTACACGTGCATGGCTTAATCTTTGAGACAAGCATATGCTACTGGCAGGATCAACCAGGTAGCTTTCCCTCCAGGAATGGGGGGGGGAGCTGAGGGGGTAAGCCTCTGGGGAGGGGGGGTGTCACAAATCGGGATCTTAGCCGCACTTACCTCATCCGCCGCTGTCATATCACGGCTACCTGGGTCCCTTCTGGTCATCTGCAGCATTCCCGTTCTCCACACCTTCATTTGTAAACAAACACATACTGTCTGTCCTGCTGCATGGGCGCGGCCATCTTGGATGCAGTCAGGTGATCAGTGCAAACCAACCAGATTCAGAAGCTGTGATCACATGAACTGATCAGCCAATAGTTGTTTGGGACATCCTATTTAAACCTGCTGCTGTGATCTGTTCATTGCCAGAACAACACACTTCTCTCCAGAGGATAGTTCTTGGCTCCAGTGTTCCTGACTGCATTACAAGTGCAGTAATCCTGTCTGCACTCCTAAGTGCAGTGTTCCTGACTGTATTACAAGTGTAGTGTTCCTGACTGCATTACAAGTGCAGTGTTCCTGACGGCATTACAAGTGCAGTGTTCCTGTCTACATTTCCAGACTGCTAATTCCCCTGCTATATTCTACAATCAGCACGAACATGAGCAAGAAGTTCACCCAGGCTGCTAAGTTCTGTTTCACTCCTGCTCCAGCTAGTCCCAAGGGTCCCGAATCGGATCAAGAAATTCAGACGACCGTGACAGTTTGTTCTGGCCTAATGGATCCGCTAGGGGAACATACCCCGAGGGAGGACTCTGTCCAAATATTAGCTGAACGCATTGAGAGACAAGAAACTAACCAGGGGCAAATTTTGAGATTGCTGCAGGATGTTTCTACACGTATGGATACCTTGCAGTTATTCCGCAGTCAACCATCCCATACTCCGCCTGAGCCAGTAATACCTGCTTCACTACTTACTTCATCCAGCCTCCATCTTCCCACGCCAGCTAAATACAATGGCGATCCGAAGAATTGCCGCGGGTTTCTCAACCAGTGTAGTATACACTTTGAATTACAACCCGGAAATTTCCCCACTGCACGTACCAAAACTGCTTATATTGTTTCGCTACTATCAGGGCAAGCTCTGGCATGGGCATCACCGCTCTGGGAAAAATCTGACCCAATTTTATTTGACATTGATAGCTTCCTGTCTACCTTCCGCAGAATATTCGACGAGCCTGGAAGAACAACGTCAGCCGCTTTAGATATTCTGCGCCTTCGGCAAGGGCAGCAGTCTGTGGGCCAATATGCCGTTCAATTTCAAACACTTTCCTCTGAACTATCTTGGAATAACGATGCTCTTGTTGCGGTTTTCTGGCAGGGCCTGTCTGACCACATTAAGGATGTATTAGCGTCTCGGGACTTACCTACAACGCTAGACCAATTGATTACCACCTGCAATCGGGTTGATCTTCGGTTCAGAGAAAGAGCTCTAGAAAAGAGGAAGCTGAAACGGGTCCGTGTACCGTCTCCTTTCCCTGAAGGACCCATGCAATTAGGCAAAGCACGTCTTTTACCCACCGAGCGAGAACGGCGAGTTAGAGAGAAACTTTGCTTATACTGTGCCAGTTCCGGACATCTGTTACATCATTGTCCTCGTAAGCCGGGTAAACACAACCTCCTAGCTGACGATGAGGAAGTGAGCCTAGGAGTGGCTCTTCGCTCCCCACAAGGCAAGGACTGTATTTTCCCAGTCACTCTGAAACACGCTCAAGGCTCCCAATACATTTCAGCCCTGCTGGATTCTGGAGCAGCTGGGAATTTCATGTCTGCCAGATTAGCTGCTGAACTAGCCATTCCACTAGAGAAAATTCCAGTGACCATCTTTCTCTCTGCGGTTGACGGTAGCCGTATTCCAGGGGGTACCATTACGCATCAGACTTCTCCAGTGACGCTCCAAATAGGAGTTCTGCATTCCGAGTCTCTTACCTTTTTGGTCATCCCAGAAGCCACTAGCCCTGTGGTTCTCGGGTTTCCATGGCTTCAAACGCATAACCCCCATATTGACTGGTCGACTCCACAAATCCTGGCGTGGGCTCCAACTTGTTTCGGGTCCTGTTTACAACGTGTTCTTCCAAATTGCTCCACCTCTGATAAGGAAGTTTTGCCAGTTCCTTCTGCCTACCAAGAGTTCACAGACGTTTTCAGTAAGCAGGCCGCTGAAACTCTACCACCTCATCGGGATTGGGACTGTCCCATTGATCTTGTTCCGGGTAAAACCCCACCGCGTGGCAGAGTCTACCCTCTTTCTATCCCTGAGACAAAATCTATGTCTGAATATGTAAAAGAGAACTTGGAAAGGGGCTTTATTCGCCCATCCTCTTCACCGGCAGGAGCCGGGTTCTTTTTTGTAAAAAAAAAAGATGGTGGATTACGTCCCTGCATCGATTACCGAGGTCTCAACGACATTACCATCAAGAACCGGTATCCTCTGCCCCTCATCACAGAGTTATTTGACAGAGTCAAAGGTGCGCAAATATTTACGAAGTTGGATCTCCGCGGGGCCTACAATTTGATCCGTATCAGGCGTGGCGATGAATGGAAAACCGCCTTTAACACCAGGGATGGGCACTACGAATATCTTGTCATGCCATTCGGTCTGAGCAATGCCCCAGCGGTTTTTCAGAATTTCATAAACGAAATCTTTCGGGACTTACTGTACCATACTATTGTGGTATATTTGGACGATATCCTCGTTTTCTCCTCTGATATCCAGTCCCATCGCAGACATGTTAAAGAGGTCCTCAGCCGTCTCAGAAGGAATAAACTGTATTGCAAGCTTGAAAAATGCACCTTCGAAGTTGAATCCATTCCATTCTTGGGGTATATCATCTCGGGCACCGGTCTCCGTATGGACCCAGAGAAGGTGCAAGCTATTCTTAACTGGCCTCAACCATCTACACTAAAGGCAGTACAGCGATTTCTGGGATTTGCTAACTACTATCGAAAATTTATTCGTGGCTACTCTACTGTAGTAGCACCACTCACCGCCCTCACCAAAAAAGGAGCTAATCCTGCCAAGTGGTCTGAAGAAGCCCAATCTGCTTTTCAACTTCTGAAACAAGCATTTATTTCTGCTCCCATACTGAGGCAACCAGATTTAACCTGTCCATTCTACTTGGAAGTTGATGCCTCATCTGTCGGAGTAGGGGCAGTTCTCTCCCAAAAACCAGCTGATGAGCAATGGCATCCCTGCGGGTTCTTCTCCCGAAAATTTTTACCAGCTGAACGAAATTATGCCATAGGGGACAAAGAGCTGCTTGCCATCAAATTGGCGCTTGAAGAGTGGAGACATTTACTTGAGGGAGCTCGTTATCCTGTCACAATATACACGGATCACAAGAATCTGCTCTACCTTAAAACTGCACAGTGCATGAATCCACGTCAGGCCCGATGGGCACTATTCTTTTCTCGATTTGATATCCATGTCACCTTCCGTCCCGGTTCCAAAAATCGCAAGGCCGATGCTCTGTCACGTTCTATGGTAAAAGAAGAAGATTCCATCATTGTGGATCCACGGCCTATTATCAGCCCACTCAGCATCGCAGTCAGTAGACCCGACAATACACCTCCCCAGGGGAAAACTTTTGTTCCTGAGAATCTGCGTAAAAAATTGCTCCAATGGGCACATTGTTCCAGATTTGCCGGTCATGCTGGCATCCGCAAAACTCAATCTTTCATATTGAGAAGCTACTGGTGGCCTACGCTTCATCAGGATGTTCAGCAATTTGTTTCCGCATGTGGCAGCTGTGCCCAACATAAAAGTTCAAGACAATCTTCAGCTGGTCAACTTTTGCCTCTGCCTATTCCCACCAAACCCTGGACCCATATTTCTATGGACTTTGTTTCCGATTTGCCCAATTCTAATAATTTCAATACCATCTGGGTCATCGTTGACCGATTCTCTAAAATGGCGCATTTTGTTCCTCTCCGTGGACTCCCATCAGCACCTATCCTGGCTCAGCAATTTATAAAGGAGATCTTCCGTTTGCATGGGTGTCCTGAAGAAATCGTCTCAGATAGAGGAGTTCAGTTTGTGGCGAAATTCTGGAGATCCTTGTGCCAAG
>NW_027445899.1:0-229132 GCF_038048845.1 Mixophyes fleayi
TTGAATCATGAATCATAAATCATGAATCATGAATTGAATCATGAATCATGAATTGAATCATGAATCATGAATCATAATTCATAAATTGAATCATGAATCATGAATTGAATCATGAATCATGAATCATGAATCATGAATTGAATCATGAATCATGAATTGAATCATGAATCATGAATCATGAATCATGAATTGAATCATGAATCATGAATCATGAATTGAATCATGAATCATGAATAATGAATTTAATCATGAATCATGAATTATAAATCATGAATTGAATCATGAATCATGAATTGAATCATGAATCATGAATTGAATCATGAATCATGAATTGAATCATGAATCATGAATCATAATTCATAAATTGAATCATGAATCATGAATCATGAATTTAATCATGAATTGAAACATGAATCATGAATCATGAATTGAATCATGAATCATGAATTGAATCATGAATCATGAATCATGAATTGAATCATGAATCATGAATTATAAATCATGAATTGAATCATGAATCATGAATTAAATCATGAATCATGAATTGAATCATGAATCATGAATCATGAATTGAATCATGAATCATGAATCATGAATTGGATCATGAATCATATATCATGAATCATGAATTGAATCATGAATCATGAATCATGAATTGAATCATGAATCATGAATCATGAATCGAATCATGAATCATGAATTGAAATATGAATCATGTATCGAATCATGAATCATGAATTGAAAATGAATCATGAATCATGAATTGAATCATAAATCATGAATAATTAATCAAATCATGAATCATGAATCATTAATCATGAATCATGAATCGAATCAAGAATCATGAATCAAATCATGAATCATGAATTGAATTATGAATCATTAATCAAATCATGAATCATGAATCGAATCATGAATCGATTCATGAATCATGAATTCAATAATGAATAATGAATCGAATCATGAATCATGAATTTAATCATGAATCATGAATTAAATCATGAATTGAATCATGAATTAAATCATGAATCATGAATTTAATCATGAATCATAAATCATGAATTGAATCATGAATCATGAATTGAATCATGAATCATAAATTATGAATCATGAATCATGAATAATTAATCAAATCATGAATCATGAATCATTAATCATGAATCATGAATCGAATCATGAATCATGAATTATTAATCAAATCATGAATCATTAATCATGAATCATGAATCGAATCAAGAATCATGAATCATGAATCGAATCATGAATCATGAATTGAATTATGAATCATTAATCAAATCATGAATCATGAATCGAATCATGAATCATGAATCGATTCATGAATCATGAATTCAATAATGAATAATGAATCGAATCATTAATCATGAATTGAATCATGAATCATGAATTGAATCATGAATCATTAATCAAATCATGAATCATGAAATGAATCATGAATCATGAATCATGAATCGAATCATGAATCATGAATCATGAATTGAATCATGAATTCAATAATGAATAATGAATCGAATCATGAATCATGAATTGAATCATGAATCGATTCATGAATCATGAATTGAATCATGAATTGAATCATGAATCATGAATTGAATCATGAACCATAAATCATGAATTGAATCATGAATAATGAATTATAAATCATGAATTGAATCTTAAATCATGAATCATGAATCATGAATTGAATCATGAATCATAAATCATGAATCATGAATTGAATCATGAATCATGAATTGAATCATGAATCATGAATCATAATTCATAAATTGAATCATGAATCATGAATTGAATCATGAATCATGAATTGAATCATGAATCATGAATCATGAATCATGAATTGAAGCATGAATTGAATCATGAATCATGAATCATGAATTGAATCATGAATCATGAATCATGAATTGAATCATGAATCATGAATAATGAAATGAATCATGAATCATGAATTATAAAACATGAATTGAATCATGAATCATGAATTGAATCATGAATCATGAATTGAATCATGAATCATGAATTGAATCATGAATCATGAATCATAATTCATAAATTGAATCATGAATCATGAATCATGAATTTAATCATGAATTGAAACATGAATCATGAATCATGAATTGAATCATGAATCATAAATTGAATCTTGAATAATGAATCATAATTCATAAATTGAATCATGAATCATGAATTGAATTATGAATCATGAATCATGAATTGAATCATGAATCATGAATCTTGAATTGAATCATGAATAATGAATTATAAATCATGAATTGAATCATGAATCATGAATCATGAATTGAATCATGAATCATGAATCATGAATCATGAATTGAATCATGAATCATGAATTATAAATCATGAATTGAATCATGAATCATGAATTGAATCATGAATCATGAATCATGAATCATGAATTGAATCATGAATCATGAATTATAAATCATGAATTGAATCATGAATCATGAATTAAATCATGAATCATGAATTGAATCATGAATCATGAATCATGAATTGAATCATGAATCATGAATTGAATCATGAATCATGAATTGAATCATGAATCATGAATCATGAATTGAATCATGAATCATAATTCATAAATTGAATCATGAATCATGAATCATGAATTGAATTATGAATTGAATCATGAATCATGAATCATGAATTGGATCATGAATCATATATCATGAATCATGAATTGAATCATGAATCATGAATCATGAATCATGAATTGAATCATGAATCATGAATCATGAATCGAATCATGAATCATGAATTGAAAATGAATCATGAATCATGAATTGAATCATGAATCATGAATAATTAATCAAATCATGAATCATGAATCATTAATCATGAATCATGAATCGAATCAAGAATCATGAATCGAATCATGAATCATGAATTGAATTATGAATCATTAATCAAATCATGAATCATGAATCGAATCATGAATCATGAATCGATTCATGAATCATGAATTCAATAATGAATAATGAATCGAATCATGAATCATGAATTGAATCATGAATCGATTCATGAATCATGAATTGAATCATGAATTAAATCATGAATCATGAATTTAATCATGAATCATAAATCATGAATTGAATCATGAATCATGAATCATGAATTGAATCATGAATCATGAATTCAATAATGAATAATGAATCGAATCATGAATCATGAATTGAATCATGAATCATGAATTGAATCATGAATTGAATCATGAATTGAATCATGAATCATGAATTTAATCATGAATCATAAATCATGAATTGAATCATGAATCATGAATTATGAATCATGAATTGAATCATGAATCATGAATCATGAATTAAATCATGAATCATGAATCATGACTTGAATCATGAATCATATATCATGAATCATGAATTGAATCATGAATCATGAATCATGAATCATGAATCATGAATTGAATCATGAATCTTGAATTATAAATCATGAATTGAATCATGAATCATGAATTGAATCATGAATCATGAATCATGAATTTAATCATGAATCATGAATTGAATCATGAATCATGAATCATGAATTGAATCATGAATCATGAATCATGAAACATGAATTGAATCATGAATCATGAATCGAATCATTAATCATGAATTGAATTATGAATCATGAATCATAAATTGAATCATGAATCATTAATCATGAAGCGAATCATGAATCATAAATCATGAATCATGAAATGAATCATGAATCATAAATCATGAAATGAATCATGAATCATGAATCTTGAAATGAATCATGAATTATGAATCATGAATTGAATCATGAATCATGAATTTTGAATCATCAATTGAATCATGAATCATGAATTGAATCATGAATCATAAATCATTAATCAAATCATGAATCATGAAATGAATCATGAATCATGAATCATGAATCGAATCATGAATCATGAATCATGAATCGAATCATGAATCATGAATTGAATCATGAAATCAATAATGAATCATGAATCGAATCATGAATCATGAATTGAATCATGAATTGATTCATGAATCATGAATTGAATCATGAATTGAATCATGAATCATGAATTTAATCATGAATCATAAATCATGAATTGAATCATGAATCATGAATTATGAATTCAATCATGAATTATGAATCATGAATTGAATCATGAATCATGAATCATGAATTGAATCATGAATTGAATCATGAATCATGAATTTAATCATGAATCATAAATCATGAATTGAATCATGAATTATGAATTAAATCATGAATCATGAATCATGAATTGAATCATAAATCATGAATCATGAATCATGAATTGAATCATGAATCATGAATCATGAATTAAATCATGAATCATGAATTGAATCATGAATCATATATCATGAATCATGAATTGAATCATGAATCATGAATCATGAATCATGAATTGAATCATGAATCATGAATCATGAATTAAATCATGAATCATGAATCATGAATTAAATCATGAATCATCAATTGAATCATGAATCATGAATCGAATCATTAATCATGAATTGAATTATGAATCATGAATCATAAATTGAATCATGAATCATGAATCATGAATCGAATCATGAATCATAAATCATGAATCATGAAATGAATCATGAATCATGAATCATGAAATGAATCATGAATTATGAATCATGAATTGAATCATGAATCATGAATTTTGAATCATCAATTGAATCATGAATCGAATCATGAATCATAAATTGAATCATGAATCATGAATCATTAATCAAATCATGAATCATGAAATGAATCATGAATCATGAATCATGAATCGAATCATGAATCATGAATCATGAATCGAATCATGAATCATGAATTGTATCATGAAATCAATAATGAATCATGAATCGAATCATGAATCATGAATTGAATCATGAATTGATTCATGAATCATGAATTGAATCATGAATTGAATCATGAATCATGAATTTAATCATGAATCATAAATCATGAATTGAATCATGAATCATGAATTATGAATCATGAATTGAATCATCATTTATGAATCATGAATCATGAATTGAATCATGAATCATGAATCATGAATTGAATCATGAATCATGAATCATAATTCATAAATTGAATCATGAATCATGAATTGAATCATGAATCATGAATTGAATCATGAATTGAATCATGAATCATGAATTATGAATTGAATCATGAATCATATATCATGAATCATGAATAGAATCCTGAATCATGAATCATGAATCATGAATTGAATCATGAATCATAAATCATGAATCATGAATTGAATCATGATTAATGAATTGAAACATGAATCATGAACTGAATCATGAATTGAATCATGAATCATGAATTATGAATTGAATCATGAATCATATATCATGAATCATGAATAGAATACTGAATCATGAATCATGAATCATGAATTGAATCATGAATCATGAATCGAATCATGAATCATGAATTGAATCATGAATCATGAATCGAATCATGAATCATGAATTGAAAATGAATCATGAATAATGAATCATGAATTAAATCATGAATCATGAATTAAATCATGAATCATGAATAATAAATCAAATCATGAATCATTAATCATGAATCATGAATCGAATCAAGAATCATGAATCGAATCATGAATCATGAATTGAATCATGAATCATTAATCAAATCATTAATCATGAAATGAATCATGAATCATGAATCATGAATCGAATCATGAATCATGAAGCATGAATTGAATCATGTATTCAATAATGAATAATGAATCGAATCATGAATCATGAATTGAATCATGAATCGATTCATGAATCATGAATTGAATTATGAATTGAATCATGAATCATGAATTTAATCATGAATCATAAATCATGAATTGAATCATGAATCATGAATTATGAATCATGAATTGAATAATGAATCATGAATCATGAATCATGAATTGAATCATGAATCATAAATCATGAATCATGAATTGAACCATTAATCATGAATCATGAATCATAATTCATAAATTGAATCATGAATCATAAATTGAATCATGAATCATGAATCATGAATTGAATCATGAATCATGAATTGAATCATGAATCATGAATTATGAATCATGAATTGAATCATGAATCATGAATCATGAATTAAATCATGAATCATGAATTATGAATCATGAACTGAATCATGAATCATGAATCATGAATTGAATCATGAATCATGAATTGAATCATGAATCATGAATTATAAATCATGAATTGAATCATGAATCATGAATTGATTTATGAATCATGAATTGAATCATGAATCATGAATTAAATCATGAATCATGAATCATAATTCATAAATTGAATCATGAATCATGAACCATTAATTTAATCATGAATTGAATCATGAATTGAATCATGAATCATGAATCATGAATTGAATCATGAATCATGAATTGAATCTTGAATCATGAATCATAATTCATAAATTAAATCATGAATCATGAATCATGAATTGAATCATGAATCATGAATTGAATCATGAATCAAGAATCATGAATTGAATCATGAATCATGAATTGAATCTTGAATAATGAATCATAATTCATAAATTAAATCATGAATCATGAATCATGAAGTGAATCATGAATCATGAATTGAATCATGAATCATGAATCATGAATTGAATCATGTATCATGAATCTTGAATTGAATCATGAATCATGAATTATGAATCATGAATTGAATCATGAATCATGAATCATGAATCATGAATTGAATCATGAATCATGAATTATAAATCATGAATTGAATCATGAATCATGAATTGAATCATGAATTGAATCATGAATCATGAATTGAATCATGAATCATGAATTGAATCATGAATCATGAATCATGAATTGAATCATGAATCATGAATCATGCATCATAATTCATAAATTGAATCATGAATCATGAATTAAATCATGAATTAAATCATGAATCATGAATCATGAATTGAATCATGAATCATGACTCATGAATTGAATCATGAATCATATATCATGAATCATGAATTGAATCATGAATCATGAATCATGAATCATGAATTGAATCATGAATCTTGAATCATGAATCGAATCATGAATCATGAATCATGAATCGAATCATGAATCATAAATTGAAAATGAATCATGAATCATGAATCATGAATTGAATCATGAATCATGAATAATAAATCAAATCATGAATAATGAATCATTAATCAAATCATGAATCATGAAATGAATCATGAATCGATTCATGAATCATGAATCGATTCATGAATCATGAATCGATTCATGAATCATGAATTGAATCATGAATCATGACTTTAATCATGAATCATAAATCATGAATTGAATCATGAATCATGAATTATGAATCATGAATTAAATCATAAATCATGAATCATGAATCATGAATTGAATCAGGAATCATGAATTAAATCATGAATCATGAATCATGAATTGAATCATGAATCATATATCATGAATCATGAATTGAATCATGAATCATGAATCATGAATTGAATCATGAATCATGAATCATGAATCGAATCATGAATCATGAATTGAATCATGAATCATGAATCGAATCATGAATCATGAATTGAAAATGAATCATGAATCATGAATCATGAATTGAATCATGAATCATGAATAATTAATCAAATCATGAATTATGAATCATTAATCATGAATCATGAATCGAATCAAGAATCATGAATCATGAATTGAATCATGAATATTGAATTGAATCATGAATCATTAATCAAATCATGAATCATGAAATGAATCATGAATCATGAATCATGAATCGAATCATGAATCATGAATCATGAATCATGAATCATGAATTGAATCATGAATTCAATAATGAATAATGAATCGAATCATGAATCATGAATCGATTCATGAATCATGAATTGAATCATGAATCATGAATTTAATCATGAATCATAAATCATGAATTGAATCATGAATCATGAATTATGAATCATGAATTAAATCATAAATCATGAATCATGAATCATGAATTGAATCATGAATCATGAATTAAATCATGAATCATGAATCATGAATTGAATCATGAATCATATATCATGAATCATGAATTATGGATCATGAATTAAATCATGAATCATGAATCATGAATTGAATCATGAATCATATATCATGAATCATGAATTGAATCATGAATCATGAATCATGAATCATGAATTAAATCATGAATCATGAATCGAATCATGAATCATGAATTGAATCATGAATCATGAATCGAATCATGATTCATGAATTGAAAATGAATCATGAATCATGAATCATGAATTGTATCATGAATCATGAATAATTAATCAAATCATAAATTATGAATCATTAATCATGAATCATGAATCGAATCAAGAATCATGAATCATGAATCGAATCATGAATCATGAATTGAATCATGAATCATTAATCAAATCATGAATCATGAAATGAATCATGAATCATGAATCATGAATCGAATCATGAATCATGAATCATGAATTGAATCATGAATTCAATAATGAATAATGAATCGAATCATGAATCATGAATTGAATCATGAATCGATTCATGAATCATGAATTGAATCATGAATTGAATCATGAATCATGAATTTAATCATGAACCATAAATCATGAATTGAATCATGAATAATGAATTATAAATCAT
The DNA here is from genome assembly GCF_038048845.1 of Mixophyes fleayi. Taxonomy (NCBI): domain Eukaryota; kingdom Metazoa; phylum Chordata; class Amphibia; order Anura; family Limnodynastidae; genus Mixophyes; species Mixophyes fleayi. The sequence goes on from NW_027445899.1 coordinate 8,723, forward strand.
GAATTGAATCTTAAATCATGAATCATGAATCATGAATTGAATCGTGAATCATAAATCATGAATCATGAATTGAATCATGAATCATGAATTGAATCATGAATCATGAATCATAATTCATAAATTGAATCATGAATCATGAATTGAATCATGAATCATGAATCATGAATCATGAATTGAATCATGAATTGAATCATGAATCATGAATCATGAATTGAATCATGAATCATGAATCATGAATTGAATCATGAATCATGAATAATGAATTGAATCATGAATCATGAATTATAAATCATGAATTGAATCATGAATCATGAATTGAATCATGAATCATGAATCATGAATCATGAATTGAATCATGAATCATGAATCATGAATCGAATCATGAATCATGAATCATGAATCGAATCATGAATCATGAATTGAAAATGAATCATGAATCATGAATCATGAATTGAATCATGAATCATGAATAATAAATCAAATCATGAATAATGAATCATTAATCAAATCATGAATCATGAAATGAATCATGAATCATGAATCATGAATCGAATCATGAATCATGAATTGAATCATGAATTCAATAATGAATAATGAATCGAATCATGAATCATGAATTGAATCATGAATCGATTCATGAATCATGAATCAATTCATGAATCATGAATTGAATCATGAATCATGAATTTAATCATGAATCATAAATCATGAATTGAATCGTGAATCATGAATTATGAATCATGAATTAAATCATAAATCATGAACCATGAATCATGAATTGAATCATGAATCATGAATTAAATCATGAATCATGAATCATGAATTGAATCATGAATCATATATCATGAATCATGAATTGAATCATGAATCATGAATCATGAATCATGAATTGAATCATGAATCATGAATCATGAATCGAATCATGAATCATGAATTGAATCATGAATCATGAATCGAATCATGAATCATGAATTGAAAATGAATCATGAATCATGAATCATGAATTGAATCATGAATCATGAATAATTAATCAAATCATGAATTATGAATCATTAATCATGAATCATGAATCGAATCAAGAATCATGAATCATGAATCGAATCATGAATCGTGAATTGAATCATGAATCATTAATCAAATCATGAATCATGAAATGAATCATGAATCATGAATCATGAATCGAATCATGAATCATGAATCATGAATTGAATCATGAATTCAATAATGAATAATGAATCGAATCATGAATCATGAATCATGAATTGAATCATGAATTGAATCATGAATCATGAATTTAATCATGAATCATAAATCATGAATTGAATCATGAATCATGAATTATGAATCATGAATTAAATCATAAATCATGAATCATGAATCAAGAATTGAATCATGAATCATGAATTAAATCATGAATCATGAATCATGAATTGAATCATGAATCATATATCATGAATCATGAATTAAATCATGAATCATGAATCATGAATCATGAATTGAATCATGAATCATGAATCATGAATCGAATCATGAATCATGAATTGAATCATGAATCATGAATCGAATCATGAATCATGAATTGAAAATGAATCATGAATCATGAATCATGAATTGAATCATGAATCATGAATAATTAATCAAATCATAAATTATGAATCATTAATCATGAATCATGAATCGAATCAAGAATCATGAATCATGAATCGAATCATGAATCATGAATTGAATCATGAATCATTAATCAAATCATGAATCATGAATCGAATCAAGAATCATGAATCATGAATCGAATCATGAATCATGAATTGAATCATGAATCATTAATCAAATCATGAATCATGAAATGAATCATGAATCATGAATCATGAATCGAATCATGAATCATGAATCATGAATTGAATCATGAATTCAATAATGAATAATGAATCGAATCATGAATCATGAATTGAATCATGAATCGATTTATGAATCATAAATTGAATCATGAATTGAATCATGAATCATGAATTTAATCATGAACCATAAATCATGAATTGAATCATGAATAATGAATTATAAATCATGAATTGAATCTTAAATCATGAATCATGAATCATGAATTGAATCGTGAATCATAAATCATGAATCATGAATTGAATCATGAATCATGAATCATAATTCATAAATTGAATCATGAATCATGATTTGAATCATGAATCATGAATCATGAATTGAATCATGAATTGAATCATGAATCATGAATTGAATCATGAATCATGAATAATGAATTGAATCATGAATCATGAATTATAAATCATGAATTGAATCATGAATCATGAATTGAATCATGAACCATGAATTGAATCATGAATCATGAATTGAATCATGAATCATGAATCATAATTCATAAATTGAATCATGAATCATGAATCATGAATTGAATCATGAATTGAATCATGAATCATGAATTGAATCATGAATCATGATTCATGAATTGAATCATGAATCATGAATCTTGAATTGAATCATGAATCATGAATTATGAATCATGAATTGAATCATGAATCATGAATCATGAATTGAATCATGAATCATGAATTATAAATCATGAATTGAATCATGAATCATGAATTGAATCATGAATCATGAATTGAATCATGAATCATGAATCATGAATTGAATCATGAATCATGAATTAAATCATGAATCATGAATTGAATCATGAATCATGAATCATGAATTGAATCATGAATCATGAATCATGCATCATAATTCATAAATTGAATCATGAATCATGAATCATGAATTGAATCATGAATTGAATCATGAATCATGAATCATGAATTGAATCATGAATCATGACTCATGAATTGAATCATGAATCATATATCATGAATCATGAATTGAATCATGAATCATGAATCATGAATTGAATCATGAATCATGAATCATGAATCGAATCATGAATCATGAATCATGAATTGAATCATGAATCATGAATTGAAAATGAATCATGAATCATGAATCATGAATTGAATCATGAATCATGAATAATAAATCAAATCATGAATAATGAATCATTAATCAAATCATGAATCATGAAATGAATCATGAATCATGAATCATGAATCGAATCATGAATCATGAATCATGAATTGAATCATGAATTCAATAATGAATAATGAATCGAATCATGAATCGATTCATGAATCATGAATCGATTCATGAATCATGAATCGATTCATGAATCATGAATTGAATCATGAATCATGAATTTAATCATGAATAATAAATCATGAATTGAATCATGAATCATAAATTATGAATCATGAATTAAATCATAAATCATGAATCATGAATCATGAATTGAATCATGAATCATGAATTAAATCATGAATCATGAATCATGAATTGAATCATGAATCATATATCATGAATCATGAATTGAATCATGAATCATGAATCATGAATCATGAATTGAATCATGAATCATGAATCATGAATCGAATCATGAATCATGAATTGAATCATGAATCATGAATCGAATCATGAATCATGAATTGAAAATGAATCATGAATCATGAATCATGAATTGAATCATGAATCATGAATAATTAATCATATCATGAATTATGAATCATTAATCATGAATCATGAATCGAATCAAGAATCATGAATCATGAATCGAATCATGAATCATGAATTGAATCATGAATCATTAATCAAATCATGAATCATGAAATGAATCATGAATCATGAATCATGAATCGAATCATGAATTCAATAATGAATAATGAATCGAATCATGAATCATGAATTGAATCATGAATCGATTCATGAATCATGAATTGAATCATGAATTGAATCATGATTTATGAATTTAATCATGAACCATAAATCATGAATTGAATCATGAATAATGAATTATAAATCATGAATTGAATCTTAAATCATGAATCATGAATCATGAATCAAATCATGAATCATGAATTGAATCATGAATCATTAATCAAATCATGAATCATGAAATGAATCATGAATCATGAATCATGAATTGAATCATGAATTCAATAATGAATAATGAATCGAATCATGAATCATGAATTGAATCATGAATTGAATCATGAATCATGAATTTAATCATGAACCATAAATCATGAATTGAATCATGAATAATGAATTATAAATCATGAATTGAATCTTAAATCATGAATCATGAATCATGAATTGAATCATGAATCATAAATCATGAATCATGAATTGAATCATGAATCATGAATCATGAATCATGAATTGAATCATGAATCATGAATCATGAATCGAATCATGAATCATGAATTGAATCATGAATCATGAATCATGAATTGAATCATGAATCATGAATTAAATCATGAATCATGAATCATGAATTGAATCATGAATCATATATCATGAATCATGAATTGAATCATGAATCATGAATCATGAATCATGAATTGAATCATGAATCATGAATCATGAATCGAATCATGAATCATGAATTGAATCATGAATCATGAATCGAATCATGAATCATGAATTGAAAATGAATCATGAATCATGAATCATGAATTAAATCATGAATCATGAATAATTAATCAAATCATGAATTATGAATCATTAATCATGAATCATGAATCGAATCAAGAATCATGAATCATGAATCGAATCATGAATCATGAATTGAATCATGAATCATTAATCAAATCATGAATCATGAAATGAATCATGAATCATGAATCATGAATCGAATCATGAATTCAATAATGAATAATGAATCGAATCATGAATCATGAATTGAATCATGAATCGATTCATGAATCATGAATTGAATCATGAATTGAATCATGATTTATGAATTTAATCATGAACCATAAATCATGAATTGAATCATGAATAATGAATTATAAATCATGAATTGAATCTTAAATCATGAATCATGAATCATGAATCAAATCATGAATCATGAAATGAATCATGAATCATTAATCAAATCATGAATCATGAAATGAATCATGAATCATGAATTGAATCATGAATTCAATAATGAATAATGAATCGATTCATGAATCATGAATTGAATCATGAATTGAATCATGAATCATGAATTTAATCATGAACCATAAATCATGAATTGAATCATGAATAATGAATTATAAATCATGAATTGAATCCTAAATCATGAATCATGAATCATGAATTGAATCATGAATCATGAATCATGAATCATGAATTGAATCATGAATCATGAATCATGAATTGAATCATGAATCATGAATCATGAATCATGAATTGAATCATGAATCATGAATCATGAATTGAATCATGAATCATGAATTAAATCATGAATCATGAATCATGAATTGAATCATGAATCATATATCATGAATCATGAATTGAATCATGAATCATGAATCATGAATCATGAATTGAATCATGAATCATGAATCATGAATCGAATCATGAATCATGAATTGAATCATGAATCATGAATCGAATCATGAATCATGAATTGAAAATGAATCATGAATCATGAATTGAATCATGAATCATGAATAATTAATCAAATCATGAATTATGAATCATTAATCATGAATCATGAATCGAATCAAGAATCATGAATCATGAATCGAATCATGAATCATGAATTGAATCATGAATCATTAATCAAATCATGAATCATGAAATGAATCATGAATCATGAATCATGAATCGAATCATGAATTCAATAATGAATAATGAATCGAATCATGAATCATGAATTGAATCATGAATCGATTCATGAATCATGAATTGAATCATGAATTGAATCATGATTTATGAATTTAATCATGAACCATAAATCATGAATTGAATCATGAATAATGAATTATAAATCATGAATTGAATCTTAAATCATGAATCATGAATCATGAATCAAATCATGAATCATGAATTGAATCATGAATCATTAATCAAATCATGAATCATGAAATGAATCATGAATCATGAATCATGAATTGAATCATGAATTCAATAATGAATAATGAATCGAATCATGAATCATGAATTGAATCATGAATCGATTCATGAATCATGAATTGAATCATGAATTGAATCATGAATTTATTCATGAACCATAAATCATGAATTGAATCATGAATAATGAATTATAAATAATGAATTGAATCTTAAATCATGAATCATGAATCATGAATTGAATCATGAATCATGAATCATGAATCATGAATTGAATCATGAATCATGAATTGAATCATGAATCATGAATCATGAATTGAATCATGAATCATGAATTGAATCATGAATCATGAATAATGAATTGAATCATGAATCATGAAATTATAAATCATGAATTGAATCATGAATCATGAATTGAATCATGAATCATGAATTGAATCATGAATCATGAATCATAATTCATAAATTGAATCATGAATCATGAATCATGAATTTAATCATGAATTGAAACATGAATCATGAATCATGAATTGAATCATGAATCATGAATTGAATCATGAATCATGAATCATGAATCATGAATTGAATCATGAATCATGAATTATAAATCATGAATTGAATCATGAATCATGAATTAAATCATGAATCATGAATTGAATCATGAATCATGAATCATGAATTGAATCATGAATCATGAATCATATATCATGAATCATGAATTGAATCATGAATCATGAATCATGAATCATGAATTGAATCATGAATCATGAATCATGAATCGAATCATGAATCATGAATTGAATCATGAATCATGAATCGAATCATGAATCATGAATTGAAAATGAATCATGAATCATGAATCATGAATAATTAATCAAATCATGAATTATGAATCATTAATCATGAATCATGAATCGAATCAAGAATCATGAATCATGAATCGAATCATGAATCATGAATTGAATCATGAATCATTAATCAAATCATGAATCATGAAATGAATCATGAATCATGAATCATGAATCGAATCATGAATTCAATAATGAATAATGAATCGAATCATGAATCATGAATTGAATCATGAATCGATTCATGAATCATGAATTGAATCATGAATTGAATCATGAATCATGAATTTAATCATGAACCATAAATCATGAATTGAATCATGAATAATGAATTATAAATCATGAATTGAATCTTAAATCATGAATCATGAATCATGAATCGAATCATGAATCATGAATTGAATCATGAATCATTAATCAAATCATGAATCATGAAATGAATCATGAATCATGAATCATGAATTGAATCATGAATTCAATAATGAATAATGAATCGAATCATGAATCATGAATTGAATCATGAATCATGAATTGAATCATGAATTGAATCATGAATTTAATCATGAATCATGAATTTAATCATGAACCATAAATCATGAATTGAATCATGAATAATGAATTATAAATCATGAATTGAATCTTAAATCATGAATCATGAATCATGAATTGAATCATGAATCATAAATCATGAATCATGAATTGAATCATGAATCATGAATTGAATCATGAATCATGAATCATAATTCATAAATTGAATCATGAATCATGAATTGAATCATGAATCATGAATCATGAATCATGAATTGAATCATGAATCATGAATTGAATCATGAATCATGAATCATGAAATCATGAATTGAATCATGAATCATGAATCATGAATTGAATCATGAATCATGAATAATGAATTTAATCATGAATCATGAATTATAAATCATGAATTGAATCATGAATCATGAATTGAATCATGAATCATGAATTGAATCATGAATCATGAATTGAATCATGAATCATGAATCATAATTCATAAATTGAATCATGAATCATGAATCATGAATTTAATCATGAATTGAAACATGAATCATGAATCATGAATTGAATCATGAATCATGAATTGAATCATGAATCATGAATCATGAATCATGAATTGAATCATGAATCATGAATTATAAATCATGAATTGAATCATGAATCATGAATTAAATCATGAATCATGAATTGAATCATGAATCATGAATCATGAATTGAATCATGAATCATGAATCATGAATTGGATCATGAATCATATATCATGAATCATGAATTGAATCATGAATCATGAATCATGAATTGAATCATGAATCATGAATCATGAATCGAATCATGAATCATGAATTGAATTATGAATCATGTATCGAATCATGAATCATGAATTGAAAATGAATCATGAATCATGAATTGAATCATGAATCATGAATAATTAATCAAATCATGAATCATGAATCATTAATCATGAATCATGAATCGAATCAAGAATCATGAATCGAATCATGAATCATGATTGAATTATGAATCATTAATCAAATCATGAATCATGAATCGAATCATGAATCATGAATCGATCATGAATCATGAATTCAATAATGAATAATGAATCGAATCATGAATCATGAATTTAATCATGAATCATGAATTAAATCATGAATTGAATCATGAATTAAATCATGAATCATGAATTTAATCATGAATCATAAATCATGAATTGAATCATGAATCATGAATCATGAATTGAATCATGAATCATAAATTATGAATCATGAATCATGAATAATTAATCAATCATGAATCATAAATCATTAATCATGAATCATGAATCGAATCATGAATCATGAATTATTAATCAAATCATGAATCATTAATCATGAATCATGAATCGAATCAAGAATCATGAATCATGAATCGAATCATGAATCATGAATTGAATTATGAATCATTAATCAAATCATGAATCATGAATCGAAACATGAATCATGAATCGATTCATGAATCATGAATTCAATAATGAATAATGAATCGAATCATTAATCATGAATTGAATCATGAATCATGAATTGAATCATGAATCATTAATCAAATCATGAATCATGAATGAATCATGAATCATGAATCATGAATCGAATCATGAATCATGAATCATGAATTGAATCATGAATTCAATAATGAATAATGAATCGAATCATGAATCATGAATTGAATCATGAATCGATTCATGAATCATGAATTGAATCATGAATTGAATCATGAATCATGAATTGAATCATGAACCATAAATCATGAATTGAATCATGAATAATGAATTATAAATCATGAATTGAATCTTAAATCATGAATCATGAATCATGAATTGAATCATGAATCATAAATCATGAATCATGAATTGAATCATGAATCATGAATTGAATCATGAATCATGAATCATAATTCATAAATTGAATCATGAATCATGAATTGAATCATGAATCATGAATTGAATCATGAATCATGAATCATGAATCATGAATTGAATCATGAATTGAATCATGAATCATGAATCATGAATTGAATCATGAATCATGAATCATGAATTGAATCATGAATCATGAATAATGAATTGAATCATGAATCATGAATTTAATCATGAATTGAAACATGAATCATGAATCATGAATTGAATCATGAATCATAAATTGAATCTTGAATAATGAATCATAATTCATAAATTGAATCATGAATCATGAATTGAATTATGAATCATGAATCATGAATTGAATCATGAATCATGAATCTTGAATTGAATCATGAATAATGAATTATAAATCATGAATTGAATCATGAATCATGAATCATGAATTGAATCATGAATCATGAATCATGAATCATGAATCATGAATTGAATCATGAATCATGAATTATAAATCATGAATTGAATCATGAATCATTAATTGAATCATGAATCATGAATCATGAATCATGAATTGAATCATGAATCATGAATTATAAATCATGAATTGAATCATGAATCATGAATTAAATCATGAATCATGAATTGAATCATGAATCATGAATCATGAATTGAATCATGAATCATGAATTGAATCATGAATCATGAATTGAATCATGAATCATGAATCATGAATTGAATCATGAATCATAATTCATAAATTGAATCATGAATCATGAATCATGAATTGAATTATGAATTGAATCATGAATCATGAATCATGAATTGGATCATGAATCATATATCATGAATCATGAATTGAATCATGAATCATGAATCATGAATTGAATCATGAATCATGAATCATGAATCGAATCATGAATCATGAATTGAAAATGAATCATGAATCATGAATTGAATCATGAATCATGAATAATTAATCAAATCATGAATCATGAATCATTAATCATGAATCATGAATCGAATCATGAATCATGAATTGAATTATGAATCATTAATCAAATCATGAATCATGAATCGAATCATGAATCATGAATCGATTCATGAATCATGAATTCAATAATGAATAATGAATCGAATCATGAATAATGAATTGAATCATGAATCGATTCATGAATCATGAATTGAATCATGAATTAAATCATGAATCATGAATTTAATCATGAATCATAAATCATGAATTGAATCATGAATCATGAATCATGAATTAAATCATGAATCATGAATCATGAATTGAATCATGAATCATGAATCATGAATTGAATCATGAATTGAATCATGAATCATGAATCATGAATTGAATCATGAATCATGAATTGAATCATGAATCATGAATTATAAATCATGAATTGAATCATGAATCATATATCATGAATCATGGAATTGAATCATGAATCATGAATCATGAATTGAATCATGAATCGATTCATGAATCATGAATCATGAATCATGAATCATGAATCGAATCATGAATCATGAATTGAATCATGAATCGATTCATGAATCATGAATCGATTCATGAATCATGAATCGATTCATGAATCATGAATTGAATCATGAATCATGAATTTAATCATGAATCATAAATCATGAATTGAATCATGAATCATGAATTATGAATCATGAATTAAATCATAAATCATGAATCATGAATCATGAATTGAATCATGAATCATGAATTAAAATCATGAATCATGAATCATGAATTGAATCATGAATCATATATCATGAATCATGAATTGAATCATGAATCATGAATTGAATCATGAATCATGAATCATGAATCGAATCATGAATCATGAATTGAATCATGAATCATGAATCGAATCATGAATCATGATTGAAAATGAATCATGAATCATGAATCATGAATTGAATCATGAATCATGAATAATTAATCAAATCATGAATTATGAATCATTAATCATGAATCATGAATCGAATCAAGAATCATGAATCGAATCATGAATCATGAATTGAATCATGAATCATTAATCAAATCATGAATCATGAAATGAATCATGAATCATGAATCATGAATCGAATCATGAATCATGAATCATGAATTGAATCATGAATTCAATAATGAATAATGAATCGAATCATGAATCATGAATTAAATCATGAATCATGAATTGAATCATGAATCATGATCATGAATTGAATCATGAATCATGAATTGAATCATGAATCATGAATTGAATCATGAATCATTAATCAAATCATGAATCATGAAATGAATCATGAATCATGAATCATGAATCGAATCATGAATCATGAATCATGAATTGAATCATGAATCATGAGTTTAATCATGAATCATAAATCATGAATTGAATCATGAATCATGAATTATGAATCATGAATTAAATCATAAATCATGAATCATGAATCATGAATTGAATCATGAATCATGAATTAAATCATGAATCATGAATCATGAATTGAATCATGAATCATATATCATGAATCATGAATTGAATCATGAATCATGAATCATGAATCATGAATTGAATAATGAATCATGAATCATGAATCGAATCATGAATCATGAATTGAATCATGAATCATGAATCGAATCATGATTCATGAATTGAAAATGAATCATGAATCATGAATCATGAATTGTATCATGAATCATGAATAATTAATCAAATCATAAATTATGAATCATTAATCATGAATCATGAATCGAATCAAGAATCATGAATCGAATCATGAATCATGAATTGAATCATGAATCATTAATCAAATCATGAATCATGAAATGAATCATGAATCATGAATCATGAATCGAATCATGAATCATGAATCATGAATTGAATCATGAATTCAATAATGAATAATGAATCGAATCATGAATCATGAATTAAATCATGAATCATGAATTGAATCATGAATCATGAATCATGAATTGAATCATGAATCATAATTCATAAATTGAATCATGAATCATGAATCATGAATTGAATTATGAATTGAATCATGAATCATGAATCATGAATTGGATCATGAATCATATATCATGAATCATGAATTGAATCATGAATCATGAATCATGAATCAAATCATGAATCATGAATTGAAAATGAATCATGAATCATGAATTGAATCATGAATCATGAATAATTAATCAAATCATGAATTATGAATCATTAATCATGAATCATGAATCGAATCAAGAATCATGAATCATGAATCGAATCATGAATCATGAATTGAATCATGAATCATTAATCAAATCATGAATCATGAAATGAATCATGAATCATGAATCATGAATCGAATCATGAATCATGAATCATGAATTGAATCATGAATCATGAGTTTAATCATGAATCATAAATCATGAATTGAATCATGAATCATGAATTATGAATCATGAATTAAATCATAAATCATGAATCATGAATCATGAATCATGAATTGAATAATGAATCATGAATCATGAATCGAATCATGAATCATGAATTGAATCATGAATCATGAATCGAATCATGATTCATGAATTGAAAATGAATCATGAATCATGAATCATGAATTGTATCATGAATCATGAATAATTAATCAAATCATAAATTATGAATCATTAATCATGAATCATGAATCGAATCAAGAATCATGAATCGAATCATGAATCATGAATTGAATTATGAATCATTAATCAAATCATGAATCATGAATCGAATCATGAATCATGAATCGATTCATGAATCATGAATTCAATAATGAATAATGAATTGAATCATGAATCATGAATTGAATCATGAATCGATTCATGAATCATGAATTGAATCATGAATTAAATCATGAATCATGAATTTAATCATGAATCATAAATCATGAATTGAATCATGAATCATGAATTGAATCATGAATCATAAATTATGAATCATGAATCATGAATAATTAATCAAATCATGAATCATGAATCATTAATCATGAATCATGAATCGAATCATGAATCATGAATTATTAATCAAATCATGAATCATGAATCATTAATCATGAATCATGAATCGAATCAAGAATCATTCATCATGAATCGAATCATGAATCATAAATTGAATTATGAATCATTAATCAAATCATGAATCATGAATCGAATCATGAATCATGAATCGATTCATGAATCATGAATTCAATAATGAATCGAATCATGAATCATGAATTGAATCATGAATCGATTCATGAATCATGAATTGAATCATGAATTAAATCATGAATCATGAATTTAATCATGAATCATAAATCATGAATTGAATCATGAATCATGAATCATGAATTAAATCATGAATCATGAATCATGAATTGAATCATGAATCATGAATCATGAATTGAATCATGAATCATGAATCATGAATTGAATCATGAATTGAATCATGAATCATGAATCATGAATTGAATCATGAATCATGAATTGAATCATGAATCATGAATTATAAATCATGAATTGAATCATGAATCATATATCATGAATCATGAATTGAATCATGAATCATGAATCATGAATCATGAATTGAATCATGAATCATGAATTGAATCATGAATCATGAATCGAATCATGAATCATGAATTGAATCATGAATCGATTCATGAATCATGAATCGATTCATGAATCATGAATCGATTCATGAATCATGAATCGATTCATGAATCATGAATCGATTCATGAATCATGATTGATCATGAATTGAATCATGAATCATGAATTTAATCATGAATCATAAATCATGAATTGAATCATGAATCATGAATTATGAATCATGAATTAAATCATAAATCATGAATCATGAATCATGAATTGAATCATGAATCATGAATTAAATCATGAATCATGAATCATGAATTGAATCATGAATCATATATCATGAATCATGAATTGAATCATGAATCATATATCATGAATCATGAATTGAATCATGAATCATGAATTAAATCATGAATCATGAATCATGAATTGAATCATGAATCATATATCATGAATCATGAATTGAATCATGAATCATGAATCATGAATTGAATCATGAATCATGAATCATGAATCGAATCATGAATCATGAATTGAATCATGAATCATGAATCGAATCATGAATCATGAATTGAATCATGAATCATGAATCATGAATCATGAATTGAATCATGAATCATGAATAATTATCAAATCATGAATTATGAATCATTAATCATGAATCATGAATCGAATCAAGAATCATGAATCATGAATCGAATCATGAATCATGAATTGAATCATGAATCATTAATCAAATCATGAATCATGAAATGAATCATGAATCATGAATCATGAATCGAATCATGAATCATGAATCATGAATTGAATCATGAATCATGAGTTTAATCATGAATCATAAATCATGAATTGAATCATGAATCATGAATTATGAATCATGAATTAAATCATAAATCATGAATCATGAATCATGAATTGAATCATGAATCATGAATTAAATCATGAATCATGAATCATGAATTGAATCATGAATCATATATCATGAATCATGAATTGAATCATGAATCATGAATCATGAATTGAATAATGAATCATGAATCATGAATCGAATCATGAATCATGAATTGAATCATGAATCATGAATCGAATCATGATTCATGAATTGAAAATGAATCATGAATCATGAATCATGAATTGTATCATGAATCATGAATAATTAATCAAATCATAAATTATGAATCATTAATCATGAATCATGAATCGAATCAAGAATCATGAATCATGAATCGTATCATGAATCATGAATTGAATCATAAATCATTAATCAAATCATGAATCATGAAATGAATCATGAATCATGAAATCGAATCATGAATCATGAATCATGAATTGAATCATGAATTCAATAATGAATAATGAATCGAATCATGATCATGAATTGAATCATGAATCGATTCATGAATCATGAATTGAATCATGAATTGAATCATGAATCATGAATTTAATCATGAACCATAAATCATGAATTGAATCATGAATGATGAATTATAAATCATGAAATGAATCTTAAATCATGAATCATGAATCATTGAATTGAATCGTGAATCATAAATCATGAATTGAATCATGAATCATGAATTGAATCATGAATCATGAATCATAATTCATAAATTGAATCATGAATCATGAATTGAATCATGAATTGAATCATGAATCATGAATCATGAATTGAATCATGAATCATGAATCATGAATTGAATCATGAATCATGAATAATGAATTGAATCATGAATCATGAATTATAAATCATGAATTGAATCATGAATCATGAATTGAATCATGAATCATGAATCATGAATCATGAATTGAATCATGAATCATGAATCATGAATCGAATCATGAATCATGAATCATGAAATCGAATCATGAATCATGAATTGAAAATGAATCATGAATCATGAATCATGAATTGAATCATGAATCATGAATAATAAATCAAATCATGAATAATGAATCATTAATCAAATCATGAATCATGAATTGAATCATGAATCATATATCATGAATCATGAATTGAATCATGAATCATGATTGAATCATGAATCATGAATCGAATCATGATTCATGAATTGAAAATGAATCATGAATCATGAATTATGAATCATGAATTAAATCATGAATCATGAATCATGAATCGAATCATGAATCATGAATTGAATCATGAATCATGAATCGAATCATGATTCATAAATTGAAAATGAATCATGAATCATGAATCATGAATTGTATCATGAATCATGATTAATTAATCAAATCATAAATTATGAATCATTAATCATGAATCATGAATCAAATCAAGAATCATGAATCATGATCGAATCATGAATTGAATCATGAATCATTAATCAAATCATGAATCATGAAATGAATCATGAATCATGAATCATGAATCGAATCATGAATCATGAATTGAATCATGAATTCAATAATGAATAATGAATCGAATCATGAATCATGAATTGAATCATGAATCGATTCATGAATCATGAATTGAATCATGAATTGAATCATGAATCATGAATTTAATCATGAACCATAAATCATGAATTGAATCATGAATAATGAATTATAAATCATGAATTGAATCTTAAATCATGAATCATGAATCATGAATTGAATCGTGAATCATAAATCATGAATCATGAATTGAATCATGAATCATGAATTGAATCATGAATCATGAATCATAATTCATAAATTGAATCATGAATCATGAATTGAATCATGAATTGAATCATGAATCATGAATCATGAATTGAATCATGAATCATGAATCATGAATTGAATCATGAATCATGAATAATGAATTGAATCATGAATCATGAATTATAAATCATGAATTGAATCATGAATCATGAATTGATTCATGAATCATGAATCATGAATTGAATCATGAATCATGAATCATGAATCGAATCATGAATCATGAATCATGAATCAAATCATGAATCATGAATTGAAAATGAATCATGAATCATGAATTGAATCATGAATCATGAATAATAAATCAAATCATGAATAATGAATCATTAATCAAATCATGAATCATGAAATGAATCATGAATCATGAATCATGAATCGAATCATGAATCATGAATTGAATCATGAATTCAATAATGAATAATGAATCGAATCATGAATCATGAATTGAATCATGAATCGATTCATGAATCATGAATCAATTCATGAATCATGAATTGAATCATGAATCATGAATTTAATCATGAACCATAAATCATGAATTGAATCATGAATCATGAATTATGAATCATGAATTAAATCATAAATCATGAATCAATTCATGAATCATGAATTGAATCATGAATCATGAATTTAATCATGAACCATAAATCATGAATTGAATCATGAATCATGAATTATGAATCATGAATTAAATCATAAATCATGAACCATAAATCATGAATTGAATCATGAATCATGAATTAAATCATGAATCATGAATCATGAATGAATCATGAATCATATATCATGAATCATGAATTGAATCATGAATCATGAATCATGAATTGAATCATGAATCATGATCATGAATCGAATCATGAATCATGAATTGAATCATGAATCATGAATCGAATCATGAATCATGAATTGAAAATGAATCATGAATCATGAATCATGAATTGAATCATGAATCATGAATAATTAATCAAATCATGAATTATGAATCATTAATCATGAATCATGAATCGAATCAAGAATCATGAATCATGAATCGAATCATGAATCATGAATTGAATCATGAATCATTAATCAAATCATGAATCATGAAATGAATCATGAATCATGAATCATGAATCGAATCATGAATCATGAATCATGAATTGAATCATGAATTCAATAATGAATAATGAATCGAATCATGAATCATGAATCATGAATTGAATCATGAATTGAATCATGAATCATGAATTTAATCATGAATCATAAATCATGAATTGAATCATGAATCATGAATTATGAATCATGAATTAAATCATAAATCATGAATCATGAATCATGAATTGAATCATGAATCATGAATTAAATCATGAATCATGAATCATGAATTGAATCATGAATCATATATCATGAATCATGAATTGAATCATGAATCATGAATCATGAATCATGAATTGAATCATGAATCATGAATCAGGAATCGAATCATGAATCATGAATTGAATCATGAATCATGAATCGAATCATGAATCATGAATTGAAAAAGAATCATGAATCATTGAATCATGAATTGAATCATGAATCATGAATAATTAATCAGAATCATAAATTATGAATCATTAATCATGAATCATGAATCGAATCAAGAATCATGAATCATGAATCGAATCATGAATCATGAATTGAATCATGAATCATTAATCAAATCATGAATCATGAATCGATTTAAGAATCATGACTCATGAATCGAATCATGAATCATGAATTGAATCATGAATCATTAATCAAATCATGAATCATGAAATGAATCATGAATCATGAATCATGAATCGAATCATGAATCATGAATCATGAATTGAATCATGAATTCAATAATGAATAATGAATCGAATCATGAATCATGAATTGAATCATGAATCATGAATAATGAATTGTAATCATGAATCATGAATTATAAATCATGAATTGAATCATGAATCATGAATTGAATCATGAATCATGAATCATGAATCATGAATTGAATCATGAATCATGAATCATGAATCGAATCATGAATCATGAATCATGAATCGAATCATGAATCATGAATTGAAAATGAATCATGAATCATGAATCATGAATTGAATCATGAATCATGAATAATAAATCAAATCATGAATAATGAATCATTAATCAAATCATGAATCATGAAATGAATCATGAATCATGAATCATGAATCGAATCATGAATCATGAATTGAATCATGAATTCAATAATGAATAATGAATCGAATCATGAATCATGAATTGAATCATGAATCGATTCATGAATCATGAATCAATTCATGAATCATGAATTGAATCATGAATCATGAATTTAATCATGAATCATAAATCATGAATTGAATCATGAATCATGAATTATGAATCATGAATTAAATCATAAATCATGAACCATAAATCATGAATTGAATCATGAATCATGAATTAAATCATGAATCATGAATCATGAATTGAATCATGAATCATGAATCATGAATCATGAATTGAATCATGAATCATGAATCATGAATAATGAATTGAATCATGAATCATGAATTATAAATCATGAATTGAATCATGAATCATGAATTGAATCATGAATCATGAATCATGAATTGAATCATGAATCATGAATCATGAATCGAATCATGAATCATGAATCATGAATCGAATCATGAATCATGAATTGAAAATGAATCATGAATCATGAATCATGAATTGAATCATGAATCATGAATAATAAATCAAATCATGAATAATGAATCATTAATCAAATCATGAATCATGAAATGAATCATGAATCATGAATCATGAATTGAATCATGAATCATGAATTGAATCATGAATTCAATAATGAATAATGAATCGAATCATGAATCATGAATTGAATCATGAATCGATTCATGAATCATGAATCAATTCATGAATCATGAATTGAATCATGAATCATGAATTTAATCATGAATCATAAATCATGAATTGAATCATGAATCATGAATTATGAATCATGAATTAAATCATAAATCATGAACCATAAATCATGAATTGAATCATGAATCATGAATTAAATCATGAATCATGAATCATGAATTGAATCATGAATCATGAATCATGAATCATGAATTGAATCATGAATCATGAATCATGAATCATGAATTGAATCATGAATCATGAATCATGAATCGAATCATGAATCATGAATCGAATCATGAATCATGAATCGAATCATGAATCATGAATTGAAAATGAATCATGAATCATGAATCATGAATTGAATCATGAATCATGAATAATTAATCAAATCATGAATTATGAATCATTAATCATGAATCATGAATCGAATCAAGAATCATGAATCATGAATCGAATCATGAATCATGAATTGAATCATGAATCATTAATCAAATCATGAATCATGAAATGAATCATGAATCATGAATCATGAATCATGAATCATGAATCGAATCATGAATCATGAATCATGAATTGAATCATGAATTCAATAATGAATAATGAATCGAATCATGAATCATGAATCATGAATTGAATCATGAATTGAATCATGAATCATGAATTTAATCATGAATCATAAATCATGAATTGAATCATGAATCATGAATTATGAATCATGAATTAAATCATAAATCATGAATCATGAATCATGAATTGAATCATGAATCATGAATTAAATCATGAATCATGAATCATGAATTGAATCATGAATCATATAACATGAATCATGAATTGAATCATGAATCATGAATCATGAATCATGAATTGAATCATGAATCATGAATCAGGAATCGAATCATGAATCATGAATTGAATCATGAATCATGAATCGAATCATGAATCATGAATTGAAAATGAATCATGAATCATGAATCATGAATTGAATCATGAATCATGAATAATTAATCAAATCATAAATTATGAATCATTAATCATGAATCATGAATCGAATCAAGAATCATGAATCATGAATCGAATCATGGATCATGAATTGAATCATGAATCATTAATCAAATCATGAATCATGAATCGATTTAAGAATCATGAATCATGAATCGAATCATGAATCATGAATTGAATCATGAATCATTAATCAAATCATGAATCATGAAATGAATCATGAATCATGAATCATGAATCGAATCATGAATCATGAATCATGAATTGAATCATGAATTCAATAATGAATAATGAATCGAATCATGAATCATGAATTGAATCATGAATCGATTCATGAATCATGAATTGAATCATGAATTGAATCATGAATCATGAATTTAATCATGAACCATAAATCATGAATTGAATCATGAATAATGAATTATAAATCATGAATTGAATCTTAAATCATGAATCATGAATCATGAATTGAATCGTGAATCATAAATCATGAATCATGAATTAAATCATGAATCATGAATTGAATCATGAATCATAAATCATAATTCATAAATTGAATCATGAATCATGAATTGAATCATGAATCATGAATCATGAATTGAATCATGAATTGAATCATGAATCATGAATTGAATCATGAATCATGAATCATGAATTGAATCATGAATCATGAATAATGAATTGAATCATGAATCATGAATTATAAATCATGAATTGAATCATGAATCATGAATTGAATCATGAACCATGAATTGAATCATGAATCATGAATTGAATCATGAATCATGAATCATAATTCATAAATTGAATCATGAATCATGAATCATGAATTGAATCATGAATTGAATCATGAATCATGAATTGAATCATGAATCATGAATCATGAATTGAATCATGAATCATGAATCTTGAATTGAATCATGAATCATGAATTATGAATCATGAATTGAATCATGAATCATGAATCATGAATCATGAATTGAATCATGAATCATGAATTATAAATCATGAATTGAATCATGAATCATGAATTGAATCATGAATCATGAATTGAATCATGAATCATGAATCATGAATTGAATCATGAATCATGAATTGAATCATGAATCATGAATTGAATCATGAATCATGAATCATGAATTGAATCATGAATCATGAATCATGCATCATAATTCATAAATTGAATCATGAATCATGAATTGAATCATGAATTGAATCATGAATCATGAATCATGAATTGAATCATGAATCATGACTCATGAATTGAATCATGAATCATATATCATGAATCATGAATTGAATCATGAATCATGAATCATGAATCATGAATTGAATCATGAATCATGAATCATGAATCGAATCATGAATCATGAATCATGAATTGAATCATGAATCATGAATTGAAAATGAATCATGAATCATGAATCATGAATTGAATCATGAATCATGAATAATAAATCAAATCATGAATAATGAATCATTAATCAAATCATGAATCATGAAATGAATCATGAATCATGAATCATGAATCGAATCATGAATCATGAATCATGAATCATGAATCATGAATCATGAATCGAATCATGAATCATGAATCATGAATTGAATCATGAATTCAATAATGAATAATGAATCGAATCATGAATCATGAATTGAATCATGAATCGATTCATGAATCATGAATCGATTCATGAATCATGAATCGATTCATGAATCATGAATTGAATCATGAATCATGAATTTAATCATGAATCATAAATCATGAATTGAATCATGAATCATGAATTATGAATCATGAATTAAATCATAAATCATGAATCATGAATCATGAATTGAATCATGAATCATGAATTAAATCATGAATCATGAATCATGAATTGAATCATGAATCATGAATAATTAATCAAATCATGAATTATGAATCATTAATCATGAATCATGAATCGAATCAAGAATCATGAATCATAAATCGAATCTTGAATCATGAATTGAATCATGAATCATTAATCAAATCATGAATCATGAAATGAATCATGAATCATGAATCATGAATCGAATCATGAATCATGAATCATGAATTGAATCATGAATTCAATAATGAATAATGAATCGAATTATGAATCATGAATCGAATCATGAATCATGAATTGAATCATGAATCATGAATTTAATCATGAATCATAAATCATGAATTGAATCATGAATCATGAATTATGAATCATGAATTAAATCATAAATCATAAATCATGAATCATGAATCATGAATTGAATCATGAATCATGAATTAAATCATGAATCATGAATCATGAATTGAATCATGAATCATATATCATGAATCATGAATTGAATCATGAATCGAATCATGAATCATAAATTGAATCATGAATCATGAATCATTAATCAAATCATGAATCATGAAATGAATCATGAATCATGAATCATGAATCAAATCATGAATCATGAATCATGAATCGAATCATGAATCATGAATTGAATCATGAAATCAATAATGAATCATGAATCGAATCATGAATCATGAATTGAATCATGAATTGATTCATGAATCATGAATTGAATCATGAATTGAATCATGAATCATGAATTTATTCATGAATCATAAATCATGAATTGAATCATGAATCATGAATTATGAATCATGAATTGAATCATCATTTATGAATCATGAATCATGAATTGAATCATGAATCATGAATCATGAATTGAATCATGAATCATGAATCATAATTCATAAATTGAATCATGAATCATGAATCATGAATTGAATCATGAATCATGAATCATGAATCATGAATTGAATCATGAATCATGAATCATAATTCATAAATTGAATCATGAATCATGAATCATGAATTGAATCATGAATCATGAATTGAAAATGAATCATGAATTGAAACATGAATCATGAATTGAATCATTAATTGAATCATGAATCATGAATTATGAATTGAATCATGAATCATATATCATGAATCATGAATAGAATCCTGAATCATGAATCATGAATCATGAATTGAATCATGAATCATGAATCGAATCATGAATCATGAATTGAATCATGAATCATGAATCGAATCATGAATCATGAATTGAAAATGAATCATGAATAATGAATCATGAATTAAATCATGAATCATGAATTAAATCATGAATCATGAATAATTAATCAAAATATTGAATCATTAATCATGAATCATGAATCGAATTAAGAATCATGAATCATGAATCGAATCATGAATCATGAATTGAATCATGAATTATTAATCAAATCATTAATCATGAAATGAATCATGAATCATGAATCATGAATCGAATCATGAATCATGAAGCATGAATTGAATCATGTATTCAATAATGAATAATGAATCGAATCATGAATCATGAATTGAATCATGAATTGATTCATGAATCATGAATTGAATTATGAATTGAATCATGAATCATGAATTTAATCATGAATCATAAATCATGAATTGAATCATGAATCATGAATTATGAATCATGAATTGAATAATGAATCATGAATCATGAATCATTAATCATGAATTGAATCATGAATCATAAATCATGAATCATGAATTGAACCATTAATCATGAATCATGAATCATAATTCATAAATTGAATCATGAATCATAAATTGAATCATGAATCATGAATTGAATCATGAATCATGAATCATGAATTAAATCATGAATCATGAATCATGAATTGAATCATGAATCATGAATCATGAATTGAATCATGAATCATGAATCATGAATTGAATCATGAATCATGAATTATGAATCATGAATTGAATCATGAATCATGAATCATGAATTAAATCATGAATCATGAATTATGAATCATGAACTGAATCATGAATCATGAATCATGAATTGAATCATGAATCATGAATTGAATCATGAATCATGAATTATAAATCATGAATTGAATCATGAATCATGAATTGAATCATGAATCATGAATTGAATCATGAATCATGAATTAAATCATGAATCATGAATCATAATTCATAAATTGAATCATGAATCATGAACCATGAATTTAATCATGAATTGAATCATGAATTGAATCATGAATCATGAATCATGAATTGAATCATAAATCATAAATCATGAATCATGAATTAAATCATGAATCATGAATCATGAATCGAATCATGAATCATGAATTGAGACATGAATAATGAATCATGAATTGAATCATGAATCATGAATTGAATCATGAATTGAATCATGAATCATGAATCGAATCATGAATCATGAATTGAATCCTAATTCATGAATTGAATCATGAATCAAATCATGAATCATGAATTGAATCATGAATTGAATCATGAATCATGAATCGAATCATGAATCATGAATTGAATCCTAATTCATGAATTGAATCATGAATCAAATCATGAATTGAGTCATGAATCATGTATTGAATCATGAATCATGAATTATGAATCATGTATTAAATCATGAATTCAATCATGAATCATGAATCATGAATTGAATCATGAATTGAATCATGAATCATGAATTTAATCATGAATCATGAATCGAATCATAAATTGAGTCATAATTCATAAATTGAATCATGAATAATAAATCTTGAATCATGAATCATGAATCATGAATCATAAATTATGAATCATGAATCAAATCATGAATCATGAATCATGAATTATGAATCGAATCATGAATCATAAATTATGAATCATGAATTGAAACATGAATCATAAATTTTGAATCATGAATCGAATCATGAATCATAAATTATGAATCATGAATTGAATCATGAATCATAAATTTTGAATCATGAATTGAATCATAAATCATGAATTATGAATCATAAATTGAATCATAAATCATGAATCATGAATCGAATCATGAATTATAAATCATGATTCATAAATTTTGAATCATGAATTGAATCATAAATCATGAATTATGAATCATAAATTGAATCATAAATCAAGAATCATGAATCGAATCATGAATTATAAATCATGATTCATGAATTGAATCATGAATCATGAATTGACTCATGAATCATGAATCATGAATCATAAATTGAATCATGAATCATGAATCATGAATTGAATCATGAATCATGAATCATGAATTGAATCATGAATCATGAATCAAATCATGAATCATGAATTGAATCATGAATCATGAATCAAATCATGAATAATGAATTGAATCATGAATCATGAATAATGAATTGAATCATGATTAATGAATCATGAATCGAATCATGAATCATGAATCATGAATCAAATCATGAATCATGAATAATGAATTTAATCATGAATCATGAATCATGAATTGAATCATGAATCATGAATCATGAATCATGAATCGAATCATGCATCATGAATAATGAATTGAATCATGAATCATGAATCATGAATTGAATCATGAATCATGAATCAAATCATGAATCATGAATCATGAAATGAATCATGAATCATGAATCGAATCATGAATCATGAATCGAATCATGAATCATGAATAATGAATTGAATCATGAATCATGAATCATGAATCATGATTTGAATCATGAATCATGAATCGAATCATGAATCATGAATCGAATCATGAATCATGAATCGAATCATGAATCATGAATGATGAATCATGAATCATGAATTGAGTCATGAATCATGAATTGAATCATGAATCATGAATCATGAATTGAATCATGAATCATGAATTAAGAATCATAAATTGAATCTTGAATTGAATCATGAATCATAAATTGAATCATGAATTGAATCATGAATCATGAATCGAATCATGAATCATGAATTGAATCATGAATCATGAATCATGAATTGAATCATGAATCATGAATCGAATCATGAATCAAGAATCATGAATTGAATCATGAATCATGAATCATGAATTGAAACATGAATCATGAATTGAATCATTAATTGAATCATGAATCATGAATTATGAATTGAATCATGAATCATATATCATGAATCATGAATAGAATCCTGAATCATGAATCATGAATCATGAATTGAATCATGAATCATGAATCGAATCATGAATCATGAATTGAATCATGAATCATGAATCGAATCATGAATCATGAATTGAAAATGAATCATGAATAATGAATCATGAATTAAATCATGAATCATGAATTAAATCATGAATCATGAATAATTAATCAAAATATTGAATCATTAATCATGAATCATGAATCGAATTAAGAATCATGAATCATGAATCGAATCATGAATCATGAATTGAATCATGAATTATTAATCAAATCATTAATCATGAAATGAATCATGAATCATGAATCATGAATCGAATCATGAATCATGAAGCATGAATTGAATCATGTATTCAATAATGAATAATGAATCGAATCATGAATCATGAATTGAATCATGAATCGATTCATGAATCATGAATTGAATTATGAATTGAATCATGAATCATGAATTTAATCATGAATCATAAATCATGAATTGAATCATGAATCATGAATTATGAATCATGAATTGAATAATGAATCATGAATCATGAATCATTAATCATGAATTGAATCATGAATCATAAATCATGAATCATGAATTGAACCATTAATCATGAATCATGAATCATAATTCATAAATTGAATCATGAATCATAAATTGAATCATGAATCATGAATTGAATCATGAATCATGAATCATGAATTAAATCATGAATCATGAATCATGAATTGAATCATGAATCATGAATCATGAATTGAATCATGAATCATGAATCATGAATTGAATCATGAATCATGAATTATGAATCATGAATTGAATCATGAATCATGAATCATGAATTAAATCATGAATCATGAATTATGAATCATGAACTGAATCATGAATCATGAATCATGAATTGAATCATGAATCATGAATTGAATCATGAATCATGAATTATAAATCATGAATTGAATCATGAATCATGAATTGAATCATGAATCATGAATTGAATCATGAATCATGAATTAAATCATGAATCATGAATCATAATTCATAAATTGAATCATGAATCATGAACCATGAATTTAATCATGAATTGAATCATGAATTGAATCATGAATCATGAATCATGAATTGAATCATAAATCATAAATCATGAATCATGAATTAAATCATGAATCATGAATCATGAATCGAATCATGAATCATGAATTGAGACATGAATAATGAATCATGAATTGAATCATGAATCATGAATTGAATCATGAATTGAATCATGAATCATGAATCGAATCATGAATCATGAATTGAATCCTAATTCATGAATTGAATCATGAATCAAATCATGAATCATGAATTGAATCATGAATCATGAATCGAATCATGAATCATGAATTGAATCCTAATTCATGAATTGAATCATGAATCAAATCATGAATTGAGTCATGAATCATGTATTGAATCATGAATCATGAATTATGAATCATGTATTAAATCATGAATTCAATCATGAATCATGAATCATGAATTGAATCATGAATTGAATCATGAATCATGAATTTAATCATGAATCATGAATCGAATCATAAATTGAGTCATAATTCATAAATTGAATCATGAATAATAAATCTTGAATCATGAATCATGAATCATGAATCATAAATTATGAATCATGAATCAAATCATGAATCATGAATCATGAATTATGAATCGAATCATGAATCATAAATTATGAATCATGAATTGAAACATGAATCATAAATTTTGAATCATGAATCGAATCATGAATCATAAATTATGAATCATGAATTGAATCATGAATCATAAATTTTGAATCATGAATTGAATCATAAATCATGAATTATGAATCATAAATTGAATCATAAATCATGAATCATGAATCGAATCATGAATTATAAATCATGATTCATAAATTTTGAATCATGAACTGAATCATAAATCATGAATTATGAATCATAAATTGAATCATAAATCATGAATCATGAATCGAATCATGAATTATAAATCATGATTCATGAATTGAATCATGAATCATGAATTGACTCATGAATCATGAATCATGAATCATAAATTGAATCATGAATCATGAATCATGAATTGAATCATGAATCATGAATCATGAATTGAATCATGAATCATGAATCATGAATCAAATCATGAATCATGAATTGAATCATGAATCATGAATCAAATCATGAATAATGAATTGAATCATGAATCATGAATAATGAATTGAATCATGATTAATGAATCATGAATCGAATCATGAATCATGAATCATGAATCAAATCATGAATCATGAATAATGAATTTAATCATGAATCATGAATCATGAATTGAATCATGAATCATGAATCATGAATCATGAATCGAATCATGCATCATGAATAATGAATTGAATCATGAATCATGAATCATGAATTGAATCATGAATCATGAATCAAATCATGAATCATGAATCATGAAATGAATCATGAATCATGAATCGAATCATGAATCATGAATCGAATCATGAATCATGAATAATGAATTGAATCATGAATCATGAATCATGAATCATGATTTGAATCATGAATCATGAATCGAATCATGAATCATGAATCGAATCATGAATCATGAATGATGAATCATGAATCATGAATTGAGTCATGAATCATGAATTGAATCATGAATCATGAATTGAATCATGAATCATGAATTAAGAATCATAAATTGAATCTTGAATTGAATCATGAATCATAAATTGAATCATGAATTGAATCATGAATCATGAATCGAATCATGAATCATGAATTGAATCATGAATCATGAATCATGAATTGAATCATGAATCATGAATCGAATCATGAATCAAGAATCATGAATTGAATCATGAATCATGAATCATGAATTGAATCATAAATCATTAATCATGAATCATGAATCGAATCATGAATCAAGAATCATGAATTGAATCATGAATCATGAATTGAATCATGAATCATGAATCATGAATTGAATCATAAATCATTAATCATGAATCGAATCATGAATCATGAATCATGTATCATGAAATGAATCATGAATCATGAATTGAATCATGAATCATGAATTATGAATCATGAAATGAATCATGAATCATGAATCGAATCATGAATCATGAATCATGAATTAAATCATGAATCATGAATCTAATCATGAATCATGAATCATGAATTGAATCATGAATCGAATCATGAATTGAATCTTGAAGAATCATGAATCAAATCATGAATTGAATCTTGAAGAATCATGAATTTAATCATGAATCATGAATTGAATCATGAATTATTAATCATGAATTATGAATCATGAATCTTGAATCATGAATTGAATTATGAATTGAATCATCAATCATGAATCATGAATTGAATCATGAATCATGAATCATGAATCATGAAGTGAATCATGAATTGAATCATAAATCATGAATCATGAATTGAATCATGAATTATGAATCAAGAATCATGAATCAAGAATCATGAATCAAATTATGAATCATGAATTATAAATCATGAAATGAATCATGAATCTTGAATCGAATCATGAATCATGAATAATGAATTGAATCATGAATCATGAATCATGAATTGAATCATGAATTATGAATCGAATCATGAATCATGAATCATGAATCATGTATCGAATCATAAATCATGAATTGAATCATGAATCATGAATTAAATCATGAATCATGAATTGAATCATGAATCATGAATCATAATTTGAATCATGAATTGAATCATGAATTGAATCATGAATCATGAATCATGAATCATGAATTGAATTATGAATTAAATCATGAATCATGAATCATGAATTAAATCATGAATCATGAATCATGTATCGAATCATAAATCATGAATTGAATCATGAATCATGAATTGAATCATGAATCATGAATTGAATCATGAATCATGAATCATAATTTGAATCATGAATTGAATCATGAATTGAATCATGAATCATGAATCATGAATTGAATTATGAATTAAATCATGAATCATGAATCATGAATCAAATTATGAATTGAATCATAAATTGAATCATGAATTGAATCATGAATCATGAATTGAATCTTGAATTGAATCATGAATCATGAATCATGAATTGAATCATGAATCATGAATCAAATCATGAATCATGAATTGAATCATGAATCATGAATCATGAATTGAATCATGAATCATGAATAATGAATTGAATCATGAATCATGAATCATGAATCGAATCATTAATCATGAATTATGAATCAAATCATGAATCATGAATAATGAATTTAATCATGAATCATGAATCATGAATTGAATCATGAATCATGAATGGAATCATGAATCATGAATCATGAATCATGAATCATGAATCATGAATCGAATCAAGCATCATGAATAATGAATTGAATCATGAATCATGAATCATGAATTGAATCATGAATCATGAATCAAATCATGAATCATGAATCATGAAATGAATCATGAATCATGAATCGAATCATGAATCATGAATAATGAATTGAATCATGAATCATGAATCATGATTTGAATCATGAATCATGAATCATGAATCATGAATCATGAATCATGAATTGTATCATGAATCATGAATAATTAATCAAATCATAAATTATGAATCATTAATCATGAATCATGAATCGAATCAAGAATCATGAATCATGAATCGAATCATGAATCATGAATTGAATCATGAATCATTAATCAAATCATGAATCATGAAATGAATCATGAATCATGAATCATGAATCGAATCATGAATCATGAATCATGAATTGAATCATGAATTCAATAATGAATAATGAATCGAATCATGAATCATGAATTGAATCATGAATCGATTCATGAATCATAATTTGAATCATGAATTGAATCATGAATCATGAATTTAATCATGAACCATAAATCATGAATTGAATCATGAATAATGAATTATAAATCATGAATTGAATCTTAAATCATGAATCATGAATCATGAATTGAATCGTGAATCATAAATCATGAATCATGAATTGAATCATGAATCATGAATTGAATCATGAATCATGAATCATAATTCATAAATTGAATCATGAATCATGAATTGAATCATGAATCATGAATCATGAATCATGAATTGAATCATGAATTGAATCATGAATCATGAATCATGAATTGAATCATGAATCATGAATCATGAATTGAATCATGAATCATGAATAATGAATTGAATCATGAATCATGAATTATAAATCATGAATTGAATAATGAATCATGAATTGAATCATGAATTATGAATCATGAATCATGAATTGAATCATGAATCATGAATCATGAATCGAATCATGAATCATGAATCATGAATCGAATCATGAATCATGAATTGAAAATGAATCATGAATCATGAATCATGAATTGAATCATGAATCATGAATAATAAATCAAATCATGAATAATGAATCATTAATCAAATCATGAATCATGAAATGAATCATGAATCATGAATCATGAATCGAATCATGAATCATGAATTGAATCATGAATTCAATAATGAATAATGAATCGAATCATGAATCATGAATTGAATCATGAATCGATTCATGAATCATGAATCAATTCATGAATCATGAATTAAATCATGAATCATGAATTTAATCATGAATCATAAATCATGAATTGAATCGTGAATCATGAATTATGAATCATGAATTAAATCATAAATCATGAACCATGAATCATGAATTGAATCATGAATCATGAATTAAATCATGAATCATGAATCATGAATTGAATCATGAATCATATATCATGAATCATGAATTGAATCATGAATCATGAATCATGAATCATGAATTGAATCATGAATCATGAATCATGAATCTAATCATGAATCATGAATTGAATCATGAATCATGAATCGAATCATGAATCATGAATTGAAAATGAATCATGAATCATGAATCATGAATTGAATCATGAATCATGAATAATTAATCAAATCATGAATTATGAATCATTAATCATGAATCATGAATCGAATCAAGAATCATGAATCATGAATCGAATCATGAATCATGAATTGAATCATGAATCATTAATCAAATCATGAATCATGAAATGAATCATGAATCATGAATCATGAATCGAATCATGAATCATGAATCATGAATTGAATCATGAATTCAATAATGAATAATGAATCGAATCATGAATCATGAATCATGAATTGAATCATGAATTGAATCATGAATCATGAATTTAATCATAAATCATGAATCATGAATCATGAATTGAATCATGAATCATGAATTAAATCATGAATCATGAATCATGAATTGAATCATGAATCATGAATCATGAATCGAATCATGAATCATGAATTGAATCATGAATCATGAATCGAATCATGAATCATGAATTGAAAATGAATCATGAATCATGAATCATGAATTGAATCATGAATCATGAATAATTAATCAAATCATAAATTATGAATCATTAATCATGAATCATGAATCGAATCAAGAATCATGAATCATGAATCGAATCATGAATCATGAATTGAATCATGAATCATTAATCAAATCATGAATCATGAATCGAATCAAGAATCATGAATCATGAATCGAATCATGAATCATGAATTGAATCATGAATCATTAATCAAATCATGAATCATGAAATGAATCATGAATCATGAATCATGAATCGAATCATGAATCATGAATCATGAATTGAATCATGAATTCAATAATGAATAATGAATCGAATCATGAATCATGAATTGAATCATGAATCGATTCATGAATCATAAATTGAATCATGAATTGAATCATGAATCATGAATTTAATCATGAACCATAAATCATGAATTGAATCATGAATAATGAATTATAAATCATGAATTGAATCTTAAATCATGAATCATGAATCATTAATTGAATCGTGAATCATAAATCATGAATCATGAATTGAATCATGAATCATGAATTGAATCATGAATCATGAATCATAATTCATAAATTAAATCATGAATCATGAATTGAATCATGAATCATGAATCATGAATTGAATCATGAATTGAATCATGAATCATGAATCATAAATTGAATCATGAATCATGAATCATGAATTGAATCATGAATCATGAATAATGAATTGAATCATGAATCATGAATTGAATCATGAATCATGAATTGAATCATGAACCATGAATTGAATCATGAATCATGAATTGAATCATGAATCATGAATCATAATTCATAAATTGAATCATGAATCATGAATCATGAATTGAATCATGAATTGAATCATGAATCATAAATTGAATCATGAATCATGAATCTTGAATTGAATCATGAATCATGAATTATGAATCATGAATTGAATCATGAATCATGAATCATGAATCATGAATTGAATCATGAATCATGAATTATAAATCATGAATTGAATCATGAATCATGAATTGAATCATGAATCATGAATTGAATCATGAATCATGAATCATGAATTGAATCATGAATCATGAATTGAATCATGAATCATGAATTGAATCATGAATCATGAATCATGAATTGAATCATGAATCATGAATCATGCATCATAATTCATAAATTGAATCATGAATCATGAATCATGAATTGAATCATGAATTGAATCATGAATCATGAATCATGAATTGAATCATGAATCATGACTCATGAATTGAATCATGAATCATATATCATGAATCATGAATTGAATCATGAATCATGAATCATGAATTGAATCATGAATCATGAATCATGAATCGAATCATGAATCATGAATCATGAATTGAATCATGAATCATGAATTGAAAATGAATCATGAATCATGAATCATGAATTGAATCATGAATCATGAAATGAATCATGAATCATGAATCATGAATCGAATCATGAATCATGAATCATGAATTGAATCATGAATTCAATAATGAATAATGAATCGAATCACGAATCATGAATTGAATCATGAATCTATTCATAAATCATGAATCGATTCATGAATCATGAATTGAATCATGAATCATGAATTTAATCATGAATAATAAATCATGAATTGAATCATGAATCATAAATTATGAATCATGAATTAAATCATAAATCATGAATCATGAATCATGAATTGAATCATGAATCATGAATTAAATCATGAATCATGAATCATGAATTGAATCATGAATCATATATCATGAATCATGAATTGAATCATGAATCATGAATCATGAATCATGAATTAAATCATGAATCATGAATCATGAATCGAATCATGAATCATGAATTGAATCATGAATCATGAATCGAATCATGAATCATGAATTAAAAATGAATCGTGAATCATGAATCATGAATTGAATCATGAATCATGAATAATTAATCAAATCATGAATCATGAAATGAATCATGAATCATGAATCATGAATCGAATCATGAATCATGAATCATGAATTGAATCATGAATTCAATAATGAATAATGAATCGAATCATGAATCATGAATTGAATCATGAATCGATTTCGTGAATCATGAATTGAATCATGAATTGAATCATGAATCATGAATTTAATCATGAACCATAAATCATGAATTGAATCATGAATAATGAATTATAAATCATGAATTGAATCTTAAATCATGAATCATGAATCATGAATTGAATCATGAATCATAAATCATGAATCATGAATTGAATCATGAATCATGAATTGAATCATGAATCATGAATCATAATTCATAAATTGAATCATGAATCATGAATTGAATCATGAATCATGAATCATGAATCATGAATTGAATCATGAATTGAATCATGAATCATGAATCATGAATCATGAATTGAATCATGAATCATGAATCATGAATTGAATCATGAATCATGAATCATGAATTGAATCATGAATCATGAATCATGAATTGAATCATGAATCATGAATAATGAATTGAATCATGAATCATGAATTATAAATCATGAATTGAATCATGAATCATGAATTGAATCATGAATCATGAATTGAATCATGAATCATGAATTGAATCATGAATCATGAATCATAATTCATAAATTGAATCATGAATCATGAATCATGAATTTAATCATGAATTGAAACATGAATCATGAATCATGAATTGAATCATGAATCATGAATTGAATCATGAATCATGAATCATGAATCATGAATTGAATCATGAATCATGAATTATAAATCATAAATTGAATCATGAATCATGAATTAAATCATGAATCATGAATTGAATCATGAATCATGAATCATGAATTGAATCATGAATCATGAATCATGAATTGGATCATGAATCATATATCATGAATCATGAATTGAATCATGAATCATGAATCATGAATCATGAATTGAATCATGAATCATGAATCATGAATCGAATCATGAATCATGAATTGAATTATGAATCATGTATCGAATCATGAATCATGAATTGAAAATGAATCATGAATCATGAATTGAATCATGAATCATGAATAATTAATCAAATCATGAATCATGAATCATTAATCATGAATCATGAATCGAATCAAGAATCATGAATCGAATCATGAATCATGAATTGAATTATGAATCATTAATCAAATCATGAATCATGAATCGAATCATGAATCATGAATCGATTCATGAATCATGAATTCAATAATGAATAATGAATCGAATCATGAATCATGAATTTAATCATGAATCATGAATTGAATCATGAATTGAATCATGAATTAAATCATGAATCATGAATTTAATCATGAATCATAAATCATGAATTGAATCATGAATCATGAATCATGAATTGAATCATGAATCATAAATTATGAATCATGAATCATGAATAATTAATCAAATCATGAATCATGAATCATTAATCATGAATCATGAATCGAATCATGAATCATGAATTATTAATCAAATCATGAATCATTAATCATGAATCATGAATCGAATCAAGAATCATGAATCATGAATCGAATCATGAATCATGAATTGAATTATGAATCATTAATCAAATCATGAATCATGAATCGAATCATGAATCATGAATCGATTCATGAATCATGAATTCAATAATGAATAATGAATCGAATCATTAATCATGAATTTAATCATGAATCATGAATTGAATCATGAATCATTAATCAAATCATGAATCATGAAATGAATCATGAATCATGAATCATGAATCGAATCATGAATCATGAATCATGAATTGAATCATGAATTCCATAATGAATAATGAATCGAATCATGAATCATGAATTGAATCATGAATCGATTCATGAATCATGAATTGAATCATGAATTGAATCATGAATCATGAATTGAATCATGAACCATAAATCATGAATTGAATCATGAATAATGAATTATAAATCATGAATTGAATCTTAAATCATGAATCATGAATCATGAATTGAATCATGAATCATAAATCATGAATCATGAATTGAATCATGAATCATGAATTGAATCATGAATCATGAATCATAATTCATAAATTGAATCATGAATCATGAATTGAATCATGAATTGAATCATGAATCATGAATCATGAATCATGAATTGAATCATGAATTGAATCATGAATCATGAATTGAATCATGAATCATGAATCATGAATTGAATCATGAATCATGAATAATGAAATGAATCATGAATCATGAATTATAAATCATGAATTGAATCATGAATCATGAATTGAATCATGAATCATGAATTGAATCATGAATCATGAATCATAATTCATAAATTGAATCATGAATCATGAAGCATGAATTTAATCATGAATTGAAACATGAATCATGAATTGAATCTTGAATAATGAATCATAATTCATAAATTGAATCAAGAATTGAATCATGAATCATGAATCATGAATTGAATCATGAATCATGAATCTTGAATTGAATCATGAATAATGAATTATAAATCATGAATTGAATCATGAATCATGAATCATGAATTGAATCATGAATCATGAATCATGAATCATGAATTGAATCATGAATCATGAATTATAAATCATGAATTGAATCATGAATCATGAATTGAATCATGAATCATGAATCATGAATCATGAATCATGAATTGAATCATGAATCATGAATTATAAATCATGAATTGAATCATGAATCATGAATTAAATCATGAATCATGAATTGAATCATGAATCATGAATCATGAATTGAATCATGAATCATGAATTGAATCATGAATCATGAATTGAATCATGAATCATGAATCATGAATTGAATCATGAATCATAATTCATAAATTGAATCATGAATCATGAATTGAATTATGAATTGAATCATGAATCATGAATCATGAATTGGATCATGAATCATATATCATGAATCATGAATTGAATCATGAATCATGAATCATGAATCATGAATTGAATCATGAATCATGAATCATGAATCGAATCATGAATCATGAATTGAAAATGAATCATGAATCATGAATTGAATCATGAATCATGAATAATTAATCAAATCATGAATCATGAATCATTAATCATGAATCATGAATCGAATCAAGAATCAGGAATCGAATCATGAATCATGAATTGAATTATGAATCATTAATCAAATCATGAATCATGAATCGAATCATGAATCATGAATCGATTCATGAATCATGAATTCAATAATGAATAATGAATCGAATCATGAATCATGAATTGAATCATGAATCGATTCATGAATCATGAATTGAATCATGAATTAAATCATGAATCATGAATTTAATCATGAATCATAAATCATGAATTGAATCATGAATCATGAATCATGAATTGAATCATGAATCATAAATTATGAATCATGAATCATGAATAATTAATCAAATCATGAATCATGAATCATTAATCATGAATCATGAATCGAATCATGAATCATGAATTATTAATCAAATCATGAATCATTAATCATGAATCATGAATCGAATCAAGAATCATTAATCATGAATCGAATCATGAATCATGAATTGAATTATGAATCATTAATCAAATCATGAATCATGAATCGAATCATGAATCATGAATCGATTCATGAATCATGAATTCAATAATGAATAATGAATCGAATCATGAATCATGAATTGAATCATGAATCGATTCATGAATCATGAATTGAATCATGAATTAAATCATGAATCATGAATTTAATCATGAATCATAAATCATGAATTGAATCATGAATCATGAATCATGAATTAAATCATGAATCATGAATCATGAATTGAATCATGAATCATGAATTGAATCATGAATCATGAATCATGAATTGAATCATGAATTGAATCATGAATCATGAATCGAATCATGAATCATGAATTGAATCATGAATCATGAATCATGAATCATGAATCGAATCATGAATCATGAATTGAATCATGAATCGATTCATGAATCATGAATCGATTCATGAATCATGAATCGATTCATGAATCATGAATTGAATCATGAATCATGAATTTAATCATGAATCATAAATCATGAATTGAATCATGAATCATGAATTATGAATCATGAATTAAATCATAAATCATGAATCATGAATCATGAATTAAATCATGAATCATGAATCATGAATTGAATAATGAATCATATATCATGAATCATGAATTGAATCATGAATCATGAATCATGAATTGAATCATGAATCATGAATCATGAATCGAATCATGAATCATGAATTGAATCATGAATCATGAATCGAATCATGAATTATGAATTGAAAATGAATCATGAATCATGAATCATGAATTGAATCATGAATCATGAATAATTAATCAAATCATGAATTATGAATCATTAATCATGAATCATGAATCGAATCAAGAATCATGAATCATGAATCGAATCATGAATCATGAATTGAATCATGAATCATTAATCAAATCATGAATCATGAAATGAATCATGAATCATG
The DNA here is from genome assembly GCF_038048845.1 of Mixophyes fleayi. NCBI lineage: Eukaryota > Metazoa > Chordata > Amphibia > Anura > Limnodynastidae > Mixophyes > Mixophyes fleayi. Next base: position 48,148 of record NW_027445899.1, read on the forward strand.
AATCATGAATCGAATCATGAATCATGAATCATGAATTGAATCATGAATTCAATAATGAATAATGAATCGAATCATGAATCATGAATCGATTCATGAATCATGAATTGAATCATGAATCATGAATTTAATCATGAATCATAAATCATGAATTGAATCATGAATCATGAATTATGAATCATGAATTAAATCATAAATCATGAATCATGAATCATGAATTGAATCATGAATCATGAATTAAATCATGAATCATGAATCATGAATTGAATCATGAATCATATATCATGAATCATGAATTGAATCATGAATCATGAATCATGAATTGAATAATGAATCATGAATCATGAATCGAATCATGAATCATGAATTGAATCATGAATCATGAATCGAATCATGATTCATGAATTGAAAATGAATCATGAATCATGAATCATGAATTGTATCATGAATCATGAATAATTAATCAAATCATAAATTATGAATCATTAATCATGAATCATGAATCGAATCAAGAATCATGAATCATGAATCGAATCATGAATCATGAATTGAATCATGAATCATTAATCAAATCATGAATCATGAAATGAATCATGAATCATGAATCATGAATCGAATCATGAATCATGAATCATGAATTGAATCATGAATTCAATAATGAATAATGAATCGAATCATGAATCATGAATTGAATCATGAATCGATTCATGAATCATGAATTGAATCATGAATTGAATCATGAATCATGAATTTAATCATGAACCATAAATCATGAATTGAATCATGAATAATGAATTATAAATCATGAATTGAATCTTAAATCATGAATCATGAATCATGAATTGAATCGTGAATCATAAATCATGAATTGAATCATGAATCATGAATAATGAATTGAATCATGAATCATGAATTATAAATTATGAATTGAATCATGAATCATGAATTGAATCATGAATCATGAATCATGAATCATGAATTGAATCATGAATCATGAATCATGAATCGAATCATGAATCATGAATCATGAATCGAATCATGAATCATGAATTGAAAATGAATCATGAATCATGAATTGAATCATGAATCATGAATCATGAATCATGAATAATAAATCAAATCATGAATAATGATTCATTAATCAAATCATGAATCATGAATTGAATCATGAATCATATATCATGAATCATGAATTGAATCATGAATCATGAATTGAATCATGAATCATGAATCGAATCATGATTCATGAATTGAATCATGAATCATGAATCATGAATCGAATCATGAATCATGAATTGAATCATGAATCATGAATCGAATCATGATTCATGAATTGAAAATGAATCATGAATCATGAATCATGAATTGTATCATGAATCATGAATAATTAATCAAATCATAAATTATGAATCATTAATCATGAATCATGAATCGAATCAAGAATCATGAATCATGAATCGAATCATGAATCATGAATTGAATCATGAATCATTAATCAAATCATGAATCATGAAATGAATCATGAATCATGAATCATGAATCGAATCATGAATCATGAATCATGAATTGAATCTTGAATTCAATAATGAATAATGAATCGAATCATGAATCATGAATTGAATCATGAATCGATTCATGAATCATGAATTGAATCATGAATTGAATCATGAATCATGAATTTAATCATGAACCATAAATCATGAATTGAATCATGAATAATGAATTATAAATCATGAATTGAATCTTAAATCATGAATCATGAATCATGAATTGAATCGTGAATCATATATCATGAATCATGAATTGAATCATGAATCATGAATTGAATCATGAATCATGAATCATAATTCATAAATTGAATCATGAATCATGAATCATGAATTGAATCATGAATCATGAATCATGAATTGAATCATGAATCATGAATAATGAATTGAATCATGAATCATGAATTATAAATCATGAATTGAATCATGAATCATGAATTGAATCATGAATCATGAATCATGAATCATGAATTGAATCATGAATCATGAATCATGAATCGAATCATGAATCATGAATCATGAATCGAATCATGAATCATGAATCATGAATCGAATCATGAATCATGAATTGAAAATGAATCATGAATCATGAATCATGAATTGAATCATGAATCATGAATAATAAATCAAATCATGAATAATGAATCATTAATCAAATCATGAATCATGAAATGAATCATGAATCATGAATCATGAATTGAATCATGAATCATGAATTAAATCATGAATCATGAATCATGAATTGAATCATGAATCATATATCATGAATCATGAATTGAATCATGAATCATGAATCATGAATTGAATAATGAATCATGAATCATGAATCGAATCATGAATCATGAATTGAATCATGAATCATGAATCGAATCATGATTCATGAATTGAAAATGAATCATGAATCATGAATCATGAATTGTATCATGAATCATGAATAATTAATCAAATCATAAATTATGAATCATTAATCATGAATCATGAATCGAATCAAGAATCATGAATCATGAATCGAATCATGAATCATGAATTGAATCATGAATCATTAATCAAATCATGAATCATGAAATGAATCATGAATCATGAATCATGAATCGAATCATGAATCATGAATCATGAATTGAATCATGAATTCAATAATGAATAATGAATCGAATCATGAATCATGAATTGAATCATGAATCGATTCATGAATCATGAATTGAATCATGAATTGAATCATGAATCATGAATTTAATCATGAACCATAAATCATGAATTGAATCATGAATAATGAATTATAAATCATGAATTGAATCTTAAATCATGAATCATGAATCATGAATTGAATCGTGAATCATAAATCATGAATTGAATCATGAATCATGAATAATGAATTGAATCATGAATCATGAATTATAAATTATGAATTGAATCATGAATCATGAATTGAATCATGAATCATGAATCATGAATCATGAATTGAATCATGAATCATGAATCATGAATCGAATCATGAATCATGAATCATGAATCGAATCATGAATCATGAATTGAAAATGAATCATGAATCATGAATTGAATCATGAATCATGAATCATGAATCATGAATAATAAATCAAATCATGAATAATGATTCATTAATCAAATCATGAATCATGAATTGAATCATGAATCATATATCATGAATCATGAATTGAATCATGAATCATGAATTGAATCATGAATCATGAATCGAATCATGATTCATGAATTGAATCATGAATCATGAATCATGAATCGAATCATGAATCATGAATTGAATCATGAATCATGAATCGAATCATGATTCATGAATTGAAAATGAATCATGAATCATGAATCATGAATTGTATCATGAATCATGAATAATTAATCAAATCATAAATTATGAATCATTAATCATGAATCATGAATCGAATCAAGAATCATGAATCATGAATCGAATCATGAATCATGAATTGAATCATGAATCATTAATCAAATCATGAATCATGAAATGAATCATGAATCATGAATCATGAATCGAATCATGAATCATGAATCATGAATTGAATCTTGAATTCAATAATGAATAATGAATCGAATCATGAATCATGAATTGAATCATGAATCGATTCATGAATCATGAATTGAATCATGAATTGAATCATGAATCATGAATTTAATCATGAACCATAAATCATGAATTGAATCATGAATAATGAATTATAAATCATGAATTGAATCTTAAATCATGAATCATGAATCATGAATTGAATCGTGAATCATATATCATGAATCATGAATTGAATCATGAATCATGAATTGAATCATGAATCATGAATCATAATTCATAAATTGAATCATGAATCATGAATCATGAATTGAATCATGAATCATGAATCATGAATTGAATCATGAATCATGAATAATGAATTGAATCATGAATCATGAATTATAAATCATGAATTGAATCATGAATCATGAATTGAATCATGAATCATGAATCATGAATCATGAATTGAATCATGAATCATGAATCATGAATCGAATCATGAATCATGAATCATGAATCGAATCATGAATCATGAATCATGAATCGAATCATGAATCATGAATTGAAAATGAATCATGAATCATGAATCATGAATTGAATCATGAATCATGAATAATAAATCAAATCATAAATAATAAATCATTAATCAAATCATGAATCATGAAATGAATCATGAATCATGAATCATGAATCGAATCATGAATCATGAATTGAATCATGAATTCAATAATGAATAATGAATCGAATCATGAATCATGAATTGAATCATGAATCATGAATTGAATCATGAATCGATTCATGAATCATGAATCAATTCATGAATCATGAATTGAATCATGAATCATGAATTTAATCATGAATCATAAATCATGAATTGAATCATGAATCATGAATTGAATCATGAATCGATTCATGAATCATGAATCAATTCATGAATCATGAATTGAATCATGAATCATGAATTTAATCATGAATCATAAATCATGAATTGAATCATGAATCATGAATTATGAATCATGAATTAAATCATAAATCATGAACCATGAATCATGAATTGAATCATTTATCATGAATTAAATCATGAATCATGAATCATGAATTGAATCATGAATCATATATCATGAATCATGAATTGAATCATGAATCATGAATCATGAATCATGAATTGAATCATGAATCATGAATCATGAATCGAATCATGAATCATGAATTGAATCATGAATCATGAATCAAATCATGAATCATGAATTGAAAATGAATCATGAATCATGAATCATGAATTGAATCATGAATCATGAATAATTAATCAAATCATGAATTATGAATCATTAATCATGAATCATGAATCGAATCAAGAATCATGAATCATGAATCGAATCATGAATCATGAATTGAATCATGAATCATTAATCAAATCATGAATCATGAAATGAATCATGAATCATGAATCGAATCATGAATCATGAATCATGAATTGAATCATGAATTCAATAATGAATAATGAATCGAATCATGAATCATGAATCATGAATTGAATCATGAATTGAATCATGAATCATGAATTTAATCATGAATCATAAATCATGAATTGAATCATGAATCATGAATTATGAATCATGAATTAAATCATAAATCATGAATCATGAATCATGAATTGAATCATGAATCATGAATCAGGAATCGAATCATGAATCATGAATTGAATCATGAATTCAATAATGAATAATGAATCGAATCATGAATCATGAATTGAATCATGAATCATGAATTGAATCATGAATCGATTCATGAATCATGAATCAATTCATGAATCATGAATTGAATCATGAATCATGAATTATGAATCATGAATTAAATCATAAATCATGAACCATGAATCATGAATTGAATCATGAATCATGAATTAAATCATGAATCATGAATGATGAATTGAATCATGAATCATATATCATGAATCATGAATTGAATCATGAATCATGAATCATGAATCATGAATTGAATCATGAATCATGAATCAGGAATCGAATCATGAATCATGAATTGAATCATGAATCATGAATCGAATCATGAATCATGAATTGAAAATGAATCATGAATCATGAATCATGAATTGAATCATGAATCATGAATAATTAATCAAATCATAAATTATGAATCATTAATCATGAATCATGAATCGAATCAAGAATCATGAATCATGAATCGAATCATGAATCATGAATTGAATCATGAATCATTAATCAAATCATGAATCATGAATCAAATCAAGAATCATGAATCATGAATCGAATCATGAATCATGAATTGAATCATGAATCATTAATCAAATCATGAATCATGAAATGAATCATGAATCATGAATCATGAATCGAATCATGAATCATGAATCATGAATTGAATCATGAATTCAATAATGAATAATGAATCGAATCATGAATCATGAATTGAATCATGAATCGATTCATGAATCATGAATTGAATCATGAATTGAATCATGAATCATGAATTTAATCATGAACCATAAATCATGAATTGAATCATGAATAATGAATTATAAATCATGAATTGAATCTTAAATCATGAATCATGAATCATGAATTGAATCGTGAATCATAAATCATGAATCATGAATTGAATCATGAATCATGAATCATGAATTGAATCATGAATTGAATCATGAATCATGAATCATGAATTGAATCATGAATCATGAATCATGAATTGAATCATGAATCATGAATCATGAATTGAATCATGAATTGAATCATGAATCATGAATCATGAATTGAATCATGAATCATGAATCATGAATTGAATCATGAATCATGAATAATGAATTGAATCATGAATCATGAATTATAAATCATGAATTGAATCATGAATCATGAATTGAATCATGAACCATGAATTGAATCATGAATCATGAATTGAATCATGAATCATGAATCATAATTCATAAATTGAATCATGAATCATGAATCATGAATTGAATCATGAATTGAATCATGAATCATGAATTGAATCATGAATCATGAATCATGAATTGAATCATGAATCATGAATCTTGAATTGAATCATGAATCATGAATTATGAATCATGAATTGAATCATGAATCATGAATCATGAATCATGAATTGAATCATGAATCATGAATTATAAATCATGAATTGAATCATGAATCATGAATTGAATCATGAATCATGAATCATGAATTGAATCATGAATCATGAATTGAATCATGAATCATGAATTGAATCATGAATCATGAATCATGAATTGAATCATGAATCATGAATCATGCATCATAATTCATAAATTGAATCATGAATCATGAATCATGAATTGAATCATGAATTGAATCATGAATCATGAATCATGAATTGAATCATGAATCATGACTCATGAATTGAATCATGAATCATGAATCATGAATCATGAATTCAATCATGAATCATGAATCATGAATCGAATCATGAATCATGAATTGAATCATGAATCATGAATTGAAAATGAATCATGAATCATGAATCATGAATTGAATCATGAATCATAAATAATAAATCAAATCATGAATAATGAATCATTAATCAAATCATGAATCATGAAATGAATCATGAATCATGAATCATGAATCGAATCATGAATCATGAATCATGAATTGAATCATGAATTCAATAATGAATAATGAATCAAATCATGAATCATGAATTGAATCATGAATCGATTCATTAATCATGAATCATGAATTGAATCATGAATCATGAATTAAATCATGAATCATGAATCATGAATTGAATCATGAATCATATATCATGAATCATGAATTGAATCATGAATCATGAATCATGAATCATGAATTGAATCATGAATCATGAATCATGAATCGAATCATGAATCATGAATTGAATCATGAATCATGAATCGAATCATGAATCATGAATTGAAAATGAATCATGAATCATGAATCATGAATTGAATCATGAATCATGAATAATTAATCAAATCATGAATTATGAATCATTAATCATGAATCATGAATCGAATCAAGAATCATGAATCATGAATCGAATCATGAATCATGAATTGAATCATGAATCATTAATCAAATCATGAATCATGAAATGAATCATGAATTATGAATCATGAATCGAATCATGAATCATGAATCGATTCATGAATCATGAATTGAATCATGAATCATGAATTTAATCATGAATCATAAATCATGAATCATGAATTGAATCATGAATCATGAATTTAATCATGAATCATAAATCATGAATTGAATCATGAATCATGAATTATGAATCATGAATTAAATCATAAATCATGAATCATGAATCATGAATTGAATCATGAATCATGAATTAATTCATGAATCATGAATCATGAATTGAATCATGAATCATATATCATGAATCATGAATTGAATCATGAATCGAATCATGAATCATAAATTAAATCATGAATCATGAATCATTAATCAAATCATGAATCATGAAATGAATCATGAATCATGAATCATGAATCGAATCATGAATCATGAATCATAAATCGAATCATGAATCATGAATTGAATCATGAAATCAATAATGAATCATGAATCGAATCATGAATCATGAATTGAATCATGAATTGAATCATGAATCATGAATTTATTCATGAATCATAAATCATGAATTGAATCATGAATCATGAATTATGAATCATGAATTGAATCATCATTTATGAATCATGAATCATGAATTGAATCATGAATCATGAATCATGAATTGAATCATGAATCATGAATCATAATTCATAAATTGAATCATGAATCATGAATCATGAATTGAATCATGAATCATGAATCATGAATCATGAATTGAATCATGAATCATGAATTGAAACATGAATCATGAATTGAATCATGAATTGAATCATGAATCATGAATTATGAATTGAATCATGAATCATATATCATGAATCATGAATAGAATCCTGAATCATGAATCATAAATCATGAATTGAATCATGAATCATGAATCGAATCATGAATCATGAATTGAATCATGAATCATGAATCGAATCATGAATCATGAATTGAAAATGAATCATGAATAATGAATCATGAATTAAATCATGAATCATGAATTAAATCATGAATCATGAATAATTAATCAAATCATGAATCATTAATCATTAATCATGAATCGAATCAAGAATCATGAATCATGAATCGAATCATGAATCATGAATTGAATCATGAATCATTAATCAAATCATTAATCATGAAATGAATCATGAATCATGAATCATGAATCGAATCATGAATCATGAATCATGAATTGAATCATGAATTCAATAATGAATAATGAATCGAATCATGAATCATGAATTGAATCATGAATCGATTCATGAATCATGAATTGAATCATGAATTGAATCATGAATCATGAATTTAATCATGAACCATAAATCATGAATTGAATCATGAATAATGAATTATAAATCATGAATTGAATCTTAAATCATGAATCATGAATCATGAATTGAATCGTGAATCATAAATCATGAATCATGAATTGAATCATGAATCATGAATTGAATCATGAATCATAAATCATAATTCATAAATTGAATCATGAATCATGAATTGAATCATGAATCATGAATCATGAATTGAATCATGAATTGAATCATGAATCATGAATCATGAATTGAATCATGAATCATGAATCATGAATTCAATCATGAATCATGAATAATGAATTGAATCATGAATCATGAATTATAAATCATGAATTGAATCATGAATCATGAATTGAATCATGAACCATGAATTGAATCATGAATCATGAATTGAATCATGAATCATGAATCATAATTCATAAATTGAATCATGAATCATGAATTGAATCATGAATTGAATCATGAATCATGAATTGAATCATGAATCATGAATTGAATCATGAATCATGAATCTTGAATTGAATCATGAATCATGAATTATGAATCATGAATTGAATCATGAATCATGAATCATGAATCATGAATTGAATCATGAATCATGAATTATAAATCATGAATTGAATCATGAATCATGAATTGAATCATGAATCATGAATTGAATCATGAATCATGAATCATGAATTGAATCATGAATCATGAATTGAATCATGAATCATGAATTGAATCATGCATCATAATTCATAAATTGAATCATGAATCATGAATCATGAATTGAATCATGAATTGAATCATGAATCATGAATCATGAATTGAATCATGAATCATGACTCATGAATTGAATCATGAATCATGAATTGAAAATGAATCATGAATCATGAATCATGAATTGATTCATGAATCATGAATAATAAATCAAATCATGAATAATGAATCATTAATCAAATCATGAATCATGAAATGAATCATGAATCAAGAATCATGAATCGAATCATGAATCATGAATCATGAATTGAATCATGAATTCAATAATGAATAATGAATCGAATCATGAATCATGAATTGAATCATGAATCGATTCATGAATCATGAATCGATTCATGAATCATGAATCGATTCATGAATCATGAATTGAATCATGAATCATGAATTGAATCATGAATCATAAATCATGAATTGAATCATGAATCATGAATTATGAATCATGAATTAAATCATAAATCATGAATCATGAATCATGAATTGAATCATGAATCATGAATTAAATCATGAATCATGAATCATGAATTGAATCATGAATCATATATCATGAATCATGAATTGAATCATGAATCATGAATCATGAATCATGAATTGAATCATGAATCATGAATCATGAATCGAATCATGAATCATGAATTGAATCATGAATCATGAATCGAATCATGAATCATGAATTGAAAATGAATCATGAATCATGAATCATGAATTGAATCATGAATCATGAATAATTAATCAAATCATGAATTATGAATCATTAATCATGAATCATGAATCGAATCAAGAATCATGAATCATGAATCGAATCATGAATCATGAATTGAATCATGAATCATTAATCAAATCATGAATCATGAAATGAATCATGAATCATGAATCATGAATCGAATCATGAATCATGAATCATGAATTGAATCATGAATTCAATAATGAATAATGAATCGAATCATGAATCATGAATCGATTCATGAATCATGAATTGAATCATGAATCATGAATTTAATCATGAATCATAAATCATGAATTGAATCATGAATCATGAATTATGAATCATGAATTAAATCATAAATCATGAATCATGAATCATGAATTGAATCATGAATCATGAATTAAATCATGAATCATGAATCATGAATTGAATCATGAATCATATATCATGAATCATGAATTGAATCATGAATCGAATCATGAATCATAAATTGAATCATGAATCATGAATCATTAATCAAATCATGAATCATGAAATGAATCATGAATCATGAATCATGAATCGAATCATGAATCATGAATCATGAATCGAATCATGAATCATGAATTGAATCATGAAATCAATAATGAATCATGAATCGAATCATGAATCATGAATTGAATCATGAATTGATTCATGAATCATGAATTGAATCATGAATTGAATCATGAATCATGAATTTATTCATGAATCATAAATCATGAATTGAATCATGAATCATGAATTATGAATCATGAATTGAATCATCATTTATGAATCATGAATCATGAATTAATTCATGAATCATGAATCATGAATTGAATCATGAATCATGAATCATAATTCATAAATTGAATCATGAATCATGAATTGAATCATGAATCATGAATCATGAATCATGAATTGAATCATGAATCATGAATTATGAATTGAATCATGAATCATATATCATGAATCATGAATAGAATCCTGAATCATGAATCATGAATCATGAATTGAATCATGAATCATGAATCGAATCATGAATCATGAATTGAATCATGAATCATGAATCGAATCATGAATCATGAATCGAATCATGAATCATGAATTGAATCATGAATCATGAATCGAATCATGAATCATGAATTGAAAATGAATCATGAATAATGAATCATGAATTAAATCATGAATCATGAATTAAATCATGAATCATGAATAATTAATCAAATCATGAATCATTAATCATGAATCATGAATCGAATCAAGAATCATGAATCATGAATCGAATCATGAATCATGAATTGAATCATGAATCATTAATCAAATCATTAATCATGAAATGAATCATGAATCATGAATCGAATCATGAATCATGAAGCATGAATTGAATCATGTATTCAATAATGAATAATGAATCGAATCATGAATCATGAATTGAATCATGAATCGATTCATGAATCATGAATTGAATTATGAATTGAATCATGAATCATGAATTTAATCATGAATCATAAATCATGAATTGAATCATGAATCATGAATTATGAATCATGAATTGAATAATGAATCATGAATCATGAATCATTAATCATGAATTGAATCATGAATCATAAATCATGAATCATGAATCATAATTCATAAATTGAATCATGAATCATAAATTGAATCATGAATCATGAATTGAATCATGAATCATGAATCATGAATTAAATCATGAATCATGAATCATGAATTGAATCATGAATCATGAATCATGAATTGAATCATGAATCATGAATCATGAATTGAATCATGAATCATGAATTATGAATCATGAATTGAATCATGAATCATGAATCATGAATTAAATCATGAATCATGAATTATGAATCATGAACTGAATCATGAATCATGAATCATGAATTGAATCATGAATCATGAATTGAATCATGAATCATGAATTATAAATCATGAATTGAATCATGAATCATGAATTGAATCATGAATCATGAATTAAATCATGAATCATGAATCATAATTCATAAATTGAATCATGAATCATGAACCATGAATTTAATCATGAATTGAATCATGAATTGAATCTTGAATAATGAATCATAATTCATAAATTAAATCATGAATCATGAACTATGAATTGAATCATGAATTGAATCATGAATCATGAATTGAATCATGAATAATGAATCATGAATTGAATCATGTATCATGAATCTTGAATTGAATCATGAATCATGAATTGAATCATGAATCATGAATCATGAATCATGAATTGAATCATGAATCATGAATTATAAATCATGAATTGAATCATGAATCATGAATTGAATCATGAATCATGAATTGAATCATGAATCATGAATCATGAATTGAATCATGAATCATGAATTGAATCATGAATCATGAATTGAATCATGAATCATGAATCATGAATTGAATCATGAATCATGAATCATGCATCATAATTCATAAATTGAATCATGAATCATGAATTGAATCATGAATTAAATCATGAATCATGAATCATGAATTGAATCATGAATCATGACTCATGAATTGAATCATGAATCATATATCATGAATCATGAATTGAATCATGAATCATGAATCATGAATCATGAATTGAATCATGAATCATGAATCATGAATCATGAATCGAATCATGAATCATGAATCATGAATCGAATCATGAATCATGAATTGAAAATGAATCATGAATCATGAATCATGAATTGAATCATGAATCATGAATAATAAATCAAATCATGAATAATGAATCATTAATCAAATCATGAATCATGAAATGAATCATGAATCATGAATCATGAATCGAATCATGAATTATGAATTGAATCATGAATTCAATAATGAATAATGAATCGAATCATGAATCATGAATTGAATCATGAATCGATTCATGAATCATGAATCGATTCATGAATCATGAATTGAATCATGAATCATGAATTAAATCATGAATCATGAATCATGAATTGAATCATGAATCATGAATCATGAATTGAATCAGGAATCATGAATCATGAATCATGAATTGAATCATGAATCAAGAATCATGAATTGAATCATGAATCATGAATCATGAATTGAATCATGAATTGAATCATGAATCATGAATCATGAATTGAATCATGAATCATGAATCAAGAATCATGAATCAAGAATCATGAATCAAATCATGAATCATGAATTGAATCATGAATCATGAATAATGAAATGAATCATGATTCATGAAATGAATCATGAATCATGAATCATGTATCGAATCATAAATCATGAATTGAATCATGAATCATGAATTGAATCATGAATCATGAATAATGAATTGAATCATGAATCATGAATTGAATCATGAATCATGAATCGAATCATGAATCATGAATCATGAATCATGAATCATGTATCGAATCATAAATCATGAATTGAATCATGAATCATGAATTGAATAATGAAATGAATCATGAATCATGAATCGAATCATGAATCATGAATAATGAATAGAATCATGAATCTTGAATCATGAATTGAATCATGAATCATGAATCATGAATCGAATCATGAATCATGAATCATGAATCATGAATCGAATCATGAATCATGAATCATGAAATGAATCATGAATCATGAATCGAATCATGAATCATGAATTATGAATCATGAATTGAATCATGAATCATGAATTGAATCATGAATTGAATCATGAATCATGAATTGAATCATGAATTGAATCATGAATCATGAATCGAATCATGAATCATGAATCATGAATCATGAATTGAATTATGAATTAAATCATGAATCATGAATCATGAATTGAAACATGAATCATGAATCATGAATCAAATCATGAATTGAATCATAAATTGAATCATGAATTGAATCATGAATCATGAATTGAATCATGAATCATGAATTGAATCATGAATCATGAATCATGAATCATAAATTGAATCATGAATCATAAATCATGAATTGAATCATGAATCATGAATCAATACATAAATCATGAATTGAATCATGAATCGATTCATGAATCATGAATTGAATTATGAATTGAATCATGAATCATGAATTTAATCATGAATCATAAATCATGAATTGAATCATGAATCATGAATTATGAATCATGAATTGAATAATGAATCATGAATCATGAATCATTAATCATGAATTGAATCATGAATCATAAATCATGAATCATGAATTGAACCATTAATCATGAATCATGAATCATAATTCATAAATTGAATCATGAATCATAAATTGAATCATGAATCATGAATTGAATCATGAATCATGAATCATGAATTAAATCATGAATCATGAATCATGAATTGAATCATGAATCATGAATCATGAATTGAATCATGAATCATGAATCATGAATTGAATCATGAATCATGAATTATGAATCATGAATTGAATCATTAATCATGAATCATGAATTAAATCATGAATCATGAATTATGAATCATGAACTGAATCATGAATCATGAATCATGAATTGAATCATGAATCATGAATTGAATCATGAATCATGAATTATAAATCATGAATTGAATCATGAATCATGAATTGAATCATGAATCATGAATTGAATCATGAATCATGAATTAAATCATGAATCATGAATCATAATTCATAAATTGAATCATGAATCATGAACCATGAATTTAATCATGAATTGAATCATGAATTGAATCATGAATCATGAATCATGAATTGAATCATGAATCATGAATTGAATCTTGAATAATGAATCATAATTCATAAATTAAATCATGAATCATGAATCATGAATTGAATCATGAATTGAATCATGAATCATGAATTGAATCATGAATCATGAATCATGAATTGAATCATGTATCATGAATCTTGAATTGAATCATGAATAATCAATTATGAATCATGAATTGAATCATGAATCATGAATCATGAATCATGAATTGAATCATGAATCATGAATTATAAATCATGAATTGAATCATGAATCATGAATTGAATCATGAATCATGAATTGAATCATGAATCATGAATCATGAATTGAATCATGAATCATGAATTGAATCATGAATCATGAATTGAATCATGAATCATGAATCATGAATTGAATCATGAATCATGAATCATGCATCATAATTCATAAATTGAATCATGAATCATGAATTGAATCATGAATTAAATCATGAATCATGAATCATGAATTGAATCATGAATCATGACTCATGAATTGAATCATGAATCATATATCATGAATCATGAATTGAATCATGAATCATGAATCATGAATCATGAATTGAATCATGAATCATGAATCATGAATCATGAATCGAATCATGAATCATGAATCATGAATCGAATCATGAATCATGAATTGAAAATGAATCATGAATCATGAATCATGAATTGAATCATGAATCATGAATAATAAATCAAATCATGAATAATGAATCATTAATCAAATCATGAATCATGAAATGAATCACGAATCATGAATCATGAATCGAATCATGAATCATGAATTGAATCATGAATTCAATAATGAATAATGAATCGAATCATGAATCATGAATTGAATCATAAATCGATTCATGAATCATGAATCGATTCATGAATCATGAATCGATTCATGAATCATGAATTGAATCATGAATCATGAATTAAATCATGAATCATGAATCATGAATTGAATCATGAATCATGAATCATGAATTGAATCATGAATCATGAATTGAATCATGAATCATGAATCATGAATTGAATCATGAATCATGAATCATGCATCATAATTCATAAATTGAATCATGAATCATGAATTGAATCATGAATTAAATCATGAATCATGAATCATGAATTGAATCATGAATCATGACTCATGAATTGAATCATGAATCATATATCATGAATCATGAATTGAATCATGAATCATGAATCATGAATCATGAATTGAATCATGAATCATGAATCATGAATCATGAATCGAATCATGAATCATGAATCATGAATCGAATCATGAATCATGAATTGAAAATGAATCATGAATCATGAATCATGAATTGAATCATGAATCATGAATAATAAATCAAATCATGAATAATGAATCATTAATCAAATCATGAATCATGAAATGAATCATGAATCATGAATCATGAATCGAATCATGAATTATGAATTGAATCATGAATTCAATAATGAATAATGAATCGAATCATGAATCATGAATTGAATCATGAATCGATTCATGAATCATGAATTGAATCATGAATCATGAATTAAATCATGAATCATGAATCATGAATTGAATCATGAATCATGAATCATGAATTGAATCAGGAATCATGAATCATGAATCATGAATTGAATCATGAATCAAGAATCATGAATTGAATCATGAATCATGAATCATGAATTGAATCATGAATTGAATCATGAATCATGAATCATGAATTGAATCATGAATCATGAATCAAGAATCATGAATCAAGAATCATGAATCAAATCATGAATCATGAATTGAATCATGAATCATGAATAATGAAATGAATCATGATTCATGAAATGAATCATGAATCATGAATCATGTATCGAATCATAAATCATGAATTGAATCATGAATCATGAATTGAATCATGAATCATGAATAATGAATTGAATCATGAATCATGAATTGAATCATGAATCATGAATCGTATCATGAATCATGAATCATGAATCATGAATCATGTATCGAATCATAAATCATGAATTGAATCATGAATCATGAATTGAATAATGAAATGAATCATGAATCATGAATCGAATCATGAATCATGAATAATGAATAGAATCATGAATCTTGAATCATGAATTGAATCATGAATCATGAATCATGAATCGAATCATGAATCATGAATCATGAAATGAATCATGAATCATGAATCGAATCATGAATCATGAATTATGAATCATGAATTGAATC
Organism: Mixophyes fleayi; assembly: GCF_038048845.1. NCBI lineage: Eukaryota > Metazoa > Chordata > Amphibia > Anura > Limnodynastidae > Mixophyes > Mixophyes fleayi. Next base: position 65,617 of record NW_027445899.1, read on the forward strand.
ATGAATCATGAATTGAATCATGAATTGAATCATGAATCATGAATTGAATCATGAATTGAATCATGAATCATGAATCGAATCATGAATCATGAATCATGAATCATGAATTGAATTATGAATTAAATCATGAATCATGAATCATGAATTGAAACATGAATCATGAATCATGAATCAAATCATGAATTGAATCATAAATTGAATCATGAATTGAATCATGAATCATGAATTGAATCATGAATCATGAATTGAATCATGAATCATGAATCATGAATCATAAATTGAATCATGAATCATAAATCATGAATTGAATCATGAATCATGAATCAATACATAAATCATGAATTGAATCATGAATCGATTCATGAATCATGAATTGAATTATGAATTGAATCATGAATCATGAATTTAATCATGAATCATAAATCATGAATTGAATCATGAATCATGAATTATGAATCATGAATTGAATAATGAATCATGAATCATGAATCATTAATCATGAATTGAATCATGAATCATAAATCATGAATCATGAATTGAACCATTAATCATGAATCATGAATCATAATTCATAAATTGAATCATGAATCATAAATTGAATCATGAATCATGAATTGAATCATGAATCATGAATCATGAATTAAATCATGAATCATGAATCATGAATTGAATCATGAATCATGAATCATGAATTGAATCATGAATCATGAATCATGAATTGAATCATGAATCATGAATTATGAATCATGAATTGAATCATGAATCATGAATCATGAATTAAATCATGAATCATGAATTATGAATCATGAACTGAATCATGAATCATGAATCATGAATTGAATCATGAATCATGAATTGAATCATGAATCATGAATTATAAATCATGAATTGAATCATGAATCATGAATTGAATCATGAATCATGAATTGAATCATGAATCATGAATTAAATCATGAATCATGAATCATAATTCATAAATTGAATCATGAATCATGAACCATGAATTGAATCATGAATTGAATCATGAATTGAATCATGAATCATGAATCATGAATTGAATCATGAATCATGAATTGAATCTTGAATAATGAATCATAATTCATAAATTAAATCATGAATCATGAATCATGAATTGAATCATGAATTGAATCATGAATCATGAATTGAATCATGAATCATGAATCATGAATTGAATCATGTATCATGAATCTTGAATTGAATCATGAATCATCAATTATGAATCATGAATTGAATCATGAATCATGAATCATGAATCATGAATTGAATCATGAATCATGAATTATAAATCATGAATTGAATCATGAATCATGAATTGAATCATGAATCATGAATTGAATCATGAATCATGAATCATGAATTGAATCATGAATCATGAATTGAATCATGAATCATGAATTGAATCATGAATCATGAATCATGAATTGAATCATGAATCATGAATCATGCATCATAATTCATAAATTGAATCATGAATCATGAATTGAATCATGAATTAAATCATGAATCATGAATCATGAATTGAATCATGAATCATGACTCATGAATTGAATCATGAATCATATATCATGAATCATGAATTGAATCATGAATCATGAATCATGAATCATGAATTGAATCATGAATCATGAATCATGAATCATGAATCGAATCATGAATCATGAATCATGAATCGAATCATGAATCATGAATTGAAAATGAATCATGAATCATGAATCATGAATTGAATCATGAATCATGAATAATAAATCAAATCATGAATAATGAATCATTAATCAAATCATGAATCATGAAATGAATCATGAATCATGAATCATGAATCGAATCATGAATCATGAATTGAATCATGAATTCAATAATGAATAATGAATCGAATCATGAATCATGAATTGAATCATAAATCGATTCATGAATCATGAATCGATTCATGAATCATGAATCGATTCATGAATCATGAATTGAATCATGAATCATGAATTAAATCATGAATCATGAATCATGAATTGAATCATGAATCATGAATCATGAATTGAATCAGGAATCATGAATCATGAATTGAATCATGAATCAAGAATCATGAATTGAATCATGAATCATGAATCATGAATTGAATCATGAATTGAATCATGAATCATGAATCATGAATTGAATCATGAATCATGAATCAAGAATCATGAATCAAGAATCATGAATCAAATCATGAATCATGAATTGAATCATGAATCATGAATTATGAAATGAATCATGATTCATGAAATGAATCATGAATCATGAATCATGTATCGAATCATAAATCATGAATTGAATCATGAATCATGAATTGAATCATGAATCATGAATAATGAATTGAATCATGAATCATGAATTGAATCATGAATCATGAATCGAATCATGAATCATGAATCATGAATCATGAATCATGAATCATGTATCGAATCATAAATCATGAATTGAATCATGAATCATGAATTGAATAATGAAATGAATCATGAATCATGAATCGAATCATGAATCATGAATAATGAATAGAATCATGAATCTTGAATCATGAATTGAATTATGAATCATGAATCATGAATCGAATCATGAATCATGAATCGTGACATGTATTGAATCATGAATCATGAATCATGAATTGAATCATGAATCATGAATTATGAATCATGAATCATGAAATGAATCATGAATCATGAATCGAATCATGAATCATGAATTATGAATCATGAATTGAATCATGAATCATGAATTGAATCATGAATTGAATCATGAATCATGAATTGAATCATGAATTGAATCATGAATCATGAATCGAATCATGAATCATGAATCATGAATCATGAATTGAATTATGAATTAAATCATGAATCATGAATCATGAATTGAAACATGAATCATGAATCATGAATCAAATCATGAATTGAATCATAAATTGAATCATGAATTGAATCAGGAATCATGAATTGAATCATGAATCATGAATTGAATCATGAATCATGAATTGAATCATGAATCATGAATCATGAATCATAAATTGAATCATGAATCATAAATCATGAATTGAATCATGAATCATGAATCGATACATAAATCATGAATTGAATCATGAATCATGAATCGAATCATGAATCATGAATTGAATCATGAATCATAAATCATGAATTGAATCATGAATTGAATCATGAATCATGAATCGAATCCTGAATCATGAATTGAATCATGAATTAAATCATGAATTGAATCATGAATTAAATCATGAATTGAATCATGAATTAAATCATCATTTGAATCATGAATCATTAATTGAATCATGAATCATGAATCATAAATCAAATCATGAATCATGAATTGAATCATGAATCGAATCATGAATTGAGTCATGAATCATGAATTGAATCATGAATCATGAATTGAATCATGAATCATGAATCATGAATCATAAATCATGAATTGAATCATGAATCATGAATCGAATCATGAATCCTGAATTGAATCATGAATCATAAATCATGAATTGAATCATGAATCATGAATCGAATCATGAATCATGAATTGAATCATGAATCACGAATCATGAATTGAATCATGAATCATGAATTGAATCATTAATCATGAATTATGAATCATGAATTGAATCATGAATTGAATCATGAATCATGAATTCAATCATGAATCATGAATCAAGAATCATGAATCATAAATTGAATCATGAATCATGAGTCATGAATTGAATCATGAATTGAATCATGAATCATGAATCATGAATCATGAATCATGAATTAAATCATGAATCATGAATAGAATCATGAATCATGAATTTAATCATGAATCATGAATCGAATCATGAATCATGAATCATGAATCGAATCATGAATCATGAATCATGAATTGAATCATAAATCATGAATCATGAATCTAATCATGAATCATGAATCATGAATCGAATCATGAATCATAAATTATGAATCGAATCATGAATTATGAATCAGGAATTGAATCATTAATCATGAATCATGAATTGAATCATGTATCATGAATCTTGAATTGAATCATGAATCATCAATTATGAATCATGAATTGAATCATGAATCATGAATCATGAATCATGAATTGAATCATGAATCATGAATTATAAATCATGAATTGAATCATGAATCATGAATTGAATCATGAATCATGAATTGAATCATGAATCATGAATCATGAATTGAATCATGAATCATGAATTGAATCATGAATCATGAATTGAATCATGAATCATGAATCATGAATTGAATCATGAATCATGAATTGAATCATGAATCATGAATCATGAATTGAATCATGAATCATGAATTGAATCATGAATCATGAATTGAATCATGAATCATGAATCATGAATTGAATCATGAATCATGAATCATGCATCATAATTCATAAATTGAATCATGAATCATGAATTGAATCATGAATTAAATCATGAATCATGAATCATGAATTGAATCATGAATCATGACTCATGAATTGAATCATGAATCATATATCATGAATCATGAATTGAATCATGAATCATGAATCATGAATCATGAATTGAATCATGAATCATGAATCATGAATCATGAATCGAATCATGAATCATGAATCATGAATCGAATCATGAATCATGAATTGAAAATGAATCATGAATCATGAATCATGAATTGAATCATGAATCATGAATAATAAATCAAATCATGAATAATGAATCATTAATCAAATCATGAATCATGAAATGAATCATGAATCATGAATCATGAATCGAATCATGAATCATGAATTGAATCATGAATTCAATAATGAATAATGAATCGAATCATGAATCATGAATTGAATCATAAATCGATTCATGAATCATGAATCGATTCATGAATCATGAATCGATTCATGAATCATGAATTGAATCATGAATCATGAATTAAATCATGAATCATGAATCATGAATTGAATCATGAATCATGAATCATGAATTGAATCAGGAATCATGAATCATGAATTGAATCATGAATCAAGAATCATGAATTGAATCATGAATCATGAATCATGAATTGAATCATGAATTGAATCATGAATCATGAATCATGAATTGAATCATGAATCATGAATCAAGAATCATGAATCAAGAATCATGAATCAAATCATGAATCATGAATTGAATCATGAATCATGAATAATGAAATGAATCATGATTCATGAAATGAATCATGAATCATGAATCATGTATCGAATCATAAATCATGAATTGAATCATGAATCATGAATTGAATCATGAATCATGAATAATGAATTGATTCATGAATCATGAATTGAATCATGAATCATGAATCGAATCATGAATCATGAATCATGAATCATGAATCATGAATCATGTATCGAATCATAAATCATGAATTGAATCATGAATCATGAATTGAATAATGAAATGAATCATGAATCATGAATCGAATCATGAATCATGAATAATGAATAGAATCATGAATCTTGAATCATGAATTGAATCATGAATCATGAATCATGAATCGAATCATGAATCATGAATCGTGACATGTATTGAATCATGAATCATGAATCATGAATTGAATCATGAATCATGAATTATGAATCATGAATCATGAAATGAATCATGAATCATGAATCGAATCATGAATCATGAATTATGAATCATGAATTGAATCATGAATCATGAATTGAATCATGAATTGAATCATGAATCATGAATTGAATCATGAATTGAATCATGAATCATGAATCGAATCATGAATCATGAATCATGAATCATGAATTGAATTATGAATTAAATCATGAATCATGAATCATGAATTGAAACATGAATCATGAATCATGAATCAAATCATGAATTGAATCATAAATTGAATCATGAATTGAATCAGGAATCATGAATTGAATCATGAATCATGAATTGAATCATGAATCATGAATTGAATCATGAATCATGAATCATGAATCATAAATTGAATCATGAATCATAAATCATGAATTGAATCATGAATCATGAATCGATACATAAATCATGAATTGAATCATGAATCATGAATCGAATCATGAATCATGAATTGAATCATGAATCATAAATCATGAATTGAATCATGAATTGAATCATGAATCATGAATCGAATCCTGAATCATGAATTGAATCATGAATTAAATCATGAATTGAATCATGAATTAAATCATGAATTGAATCATGAATTAAATCATCATTTGAATCATGAATCATTAATTGAATCATGAATCATGAATCATAAATCAAATCATGAATCATGAATTGAATCATAAATCGAATCATGAATTGAGTCATGAATCATGAATTGAATCATGAATCATGAATTGAATCATGAATCATGAATCATGAATCATTAATTGAATCATGAATCATGAATCATAAATCAAATCATGAATCATGAATTGAATCATGAATCGAATCATGAATTGAGTCATGAATCATGAATTGAATCATGAATCATGAATTGAATCATGAATCATGAATCATGAATCATAAATCATGAATTGAATCATGAATCATGAATCGAATCATGAATCCTGAATTGAATCATGAATCATAAATCATGAATTGAATCATGAATCATGAATCGAATCATGAATCATGAATTGAATCATGAATCACGAATCATGAATTGAATCATGAATCATGAATTGAATCATTAATCATGAATTATGAATCATGAATTGAATCATGAATTGAATCATGAATCATGAATCATGAATTCAATCATGAATCATGAATCAAGAATCATGAATCATAAATTGAATCATGAATCATGAGTCATGAATTGAATCATGAATTGAATCATGAATCATGAATCATGAATCATGAATCATGAATTAAATCATGAATCATGAATAGAATCATGAATCATGAATTTAATCATGAATCATGAATCGAATCATGAATCATGAATCATGAATCGAATCATGAATCATGAATCATGAATTGAATCATAAATCATGAATCATGAATCTAATCATGAATCATGAATCATGAATCGAATCATGAATCATAAATTATGAATCGAATCATGAATTATGAATCAGGAATTGAATCATTAATCATGAATTGAATCATGAATCTTGAATTATGAATCATAAATTGAATCATGAATAATGAATTGAATCATAAATCATGAATCATGAATTGAATCATGAATCAAAAATTGAATCATAAATCATGAATCATGAATTGAATCATGAATCATGAATCATGAATTAAATCATGAATCATGAATCATGAATTGAATCATGAATCATGAATCATGAATTGAATGATGAATCATGAATCATGAATCATGAATTGAATCATGAATCAAGAATCATGAATTGAATCATGAATCATGAATCATGAATTGAATCATGAATTGAATCATGAATCATGAATTGAATCATGAATCATGAATCGAATCATGAATCATGAATCATGTATTGAATCATAAATCATGAATTGAATCATGAATCATGAATTGAATCATGAATCATGAATCATGAATTGAATCATGAATCAAGAATCATGAATCAAGAATCATGAATCAAATCATGAATCATGAATTGAATCATGAATCATGAATAATGAAATGAATCATGATTCATGAAATGAATCATGATTCATGAATCATGTATCGAATCATAAATCATGAATTGAATCATGAAATGAATCATGAATCATGAATTGAATCATGAAATGAATTATGAATCATGAATCGAATCATGAATCATGAATAATGAATATAATCATGAATCTTGAATCATGAATTGAATCATGAATCATGAATCATGAATCAAATCATGAATCATGAATCGTGACATGTATTGAATCATGAATCATGAATTATGAATCATGAATTGAATCATGAATCATGAATCATGAATCATGAATTGAATTATGAATTGAATCATGAATCATGTATTGAATCATGAATTATGAATCATGAATCATGAATCATGAATTGAATCATGAATCATGAATTGAATCATGAATTATGAATCAAGAATCATGAATTGAATCATGAATCAAGAATCATGAATTGAATCATGAATCATGAATCATGAATTGAATCATGAATTGAATCATGAATCATGAATCATGAATTGAATCATGAATCAAGAATCATGAATCAAGAATCATGAATCAATTAATGAATCATGAATTGAATCATGAATCATGAATAATGAATTGAATCATGAATCATGAATCGAATCATGAATCATGAATCATGAATTGAATCATGAATCAAGAATCATGAATTGAATCATGAATCATGAATTGAATCATGAATCATGAATCATGAATTGAATCATGAATCAAGAATCATGAATCAAGAATCATGAATCAAATCATGAATCATTAATTGAATCATGAATCATGAATAATGAAATGAATCATGATTCATGAAATGAATCATGAATCATGAATCATGTATCGAATCATAAATCATGAATTGAATCATGAATCATGAATTGAATCATGAATCATGAATTGAATCATGAAATGAATCATGAATCATGAATTGAATCATGAAATGAATTATGAATCATGAATCGAATCATGAATCAAGAATCATGAATCACTTAATGAATCATGAATTGAATCATGAATCATGAATAATGAATTGAATCATGAATCATGAATCGAATCATGAATCATGAATCATGTATCGAATCATAAATCATGAATTGAATCATGAATCATGAATTGAATCATGAATCATGAATCATGAATTGAATCATGAATCAAGAATCATGAATCAAGAATCATGAATCAAATCATGAATCATGAATTGAATCATGAATCATGAATAATGAAATGAATCATGATTCATGAAATGAATCATGAATCATGAATCATGTATCGAATCATAAATCATGAATTGAATCATGAATCATGAATTGAATCATGAAATGAATCATGAATCATGAATTGAATCATGAAATGAATTATGAATCATGAATCGAATCATGAATTATGAATAATGAATAGAATCATGAATCTTGAATCATGAATTGAATCATGAATCATGAATCATGAATCAAATCATGAATCATGAATCGTGACATGTATTGAATCATGAATCATGAATTATGAATCATGTATTGAATCTTGAATCATGAATCATGAATCATGAATTGAATTATGAATTGAATCATGAATCATGAATCATGTATTGAATCATGAATTATGAATCATGAATCATGAATCATGAATTGAATCATGAATCATGAATCATGAATTGAATCATGAATTATGAATCAAGAATCATGAATTATGAATCAAGAATCATGAATTGAATCATGAATCATGAATCATGAATTGAATCATGAATTGAATCATGAATCATGAATCATGAATTGAATCATGAATCAAGAATCATGAATCAAGAATCATGAATCATGAATCAATTAATGAATCATGAATCATGAATAATGAATTAAATCATGAATCATGAATCGAATCATGAATCATGAATCATGTATCGAATCATAAATCATGAATTGAATCATGAATCATGAATTGAATCATGAATCATGAATCATGAATTGAATCATGAATCAAGAATCATGAATCAAGAATCATGAATCAAATCATGAATCATGAATTGAATCATGAATCATGAATAATGAAATGAATCATGATTCATGAAATGAATCATGAATCATGAATCATGTATCGAATCATAAATCATGAATTGAATCATGAATCATGAATTGAATCATGAAATGAATCATGAATCATGAATTGAATCATAAAATGAATTATGAATCATGAATCGAATCATGAATCATGAATAATGAATAGAATCATGAATCTTGAATCATGAATTGAATCATGAATCATGAATCATGAATCAAATCATGAATCATGAATCGTGACATGTATTGAATCATGAATCATGAATTATGAATCATGAATTGAATCATGAATCATGAATCATGAATCACGAATTGAATTATGAATTGAATCATGAATCATGAATCATGTATTGAATCATGAATTATGAATCATGAATCATGAATCATGAATTGAATCATGAATCATGAATCATGAATTGAATCATGAATTATGAATCAAGAATCATGAATCAAATCATGAATCATGAATCGAATCATGAATCATGAATTGAATCATGAATCATGAATAATGAAATGAATCATAAATCATAAAATGAATCAAGAATAATGAAATGAATCATGAATCATGAATCATGAATTGAATCATGAATCATGAATCGCATCATGAATCATGAATAATAAATCATGAAATGAATCATGAATCGAATAATGAATCATGAATAATGAATTGAATCATGAATCATGAATCATGAATTGAATCATGAATCATGAATTGAATCATGAATCATGAATCATGAATCATGAATCATGTATCGAATCATAAATCATGAATTGAATCATGAATCATGATTGAATCATGAATCATGAATCGAATCATGAATCATGAATAGAATTATGAATCATGAATTGAATCATGAATCATGAATCATGGATTGAATCATGAATTGAATCATGAATTGAATCATGAATCATGAATCGAATCATGAATCATGAATCATGAATCATGAATTGAATTATGAATTAAATCATGAATCATGAATAATGAATTGAATCATGAATCATGAATTGAATCATGAATCATGAAATGAATCATGAATCATGAATCATGTATCGAATCATAAATCATGAATTGAATCATGAATTGAATCATGAATCATGAATAATGAATTGAATCATGAATCATGAATTGAATCATGAATCATGAATCGAATCATGAATCATGAATCATGAATCATGAATCATGTATCGAATCATAAATCATGAATTGAATCATGAATCATGAATTGAATAATGAAATGAATCATGAATCATGAATCGAATCATGAATCATGAATAATGAATAGAATCATGAATCTTGAATCATAAATTGAATCATGAATCATGAATCGAATCATGAATCATGAATAATGAATAGAATCATGAATCTTGAATCATAAATTGAATCATGAATCATGAATCATGAATCGAATCATGAATCATGAATCGTGACATGTATTGAATCATGAATCATGAATTATGTATCATGAATTGAATCATGAATCATGAATCATGAATTGAATCATGAATCATGAATTATGAATCATGAATCATGAAATGAATCATGAATCATGAATCGAATCATGAATCATGAATTATGAATCATGAATTGAATCATGAATCATGAATTGAATCATGAATTGAATCATGAATCATGAATTGAATCATGAATTGAATCATGAATCATGAATCGAATCATGAATCATGAATTGAATTATGAATTAAATCATGAATCATGAATCATGAATTGAAACATGAATCATGAATCATGAATCAAATCATGAATTGAATCATAAATTGAATCATGAATTGAATCATGAATCATGAATTGAATCATGAATCATGAATTGAATCATGAATCATGAATTGAATCATGAATCATGAATCATGAATCATAAATTGAATCATGAATCATAAATCATGAATTGAATAATGAATCATGAATCGATACATAAATCATGAATTGAATCATGAATCATGAATCGAATCATGAATCATGAATTGAATCATGAATCATGAATCATGAATTGAATCATGAATTGAATCATGAATCATGAATCGAATCCTGAATCATGAATTGAATCATGAATTAAATCATGAATTGAATCATGAATTAAATCATGAATTGAATCATGAATTAAATCATCATTTGAATCATGAATCATTAATTGAATCATGAATCATGAATCATAAATCAAATCATGAATCATGAATTGAATCATGAATCGAATCATGAATTGAGTCATGAATCATGAATTGAATCATGAATCATGAATTGAATCATGAATCATGAATCATGAATTGAATCATGAATTGAATCATGAATCATGAATTGAATCATGAATCATAAATCATGAATTGAATCATGAATCATGAATCGAATCATGAATCATGAATTGAATCATGAATCATAAATCATGAATTGAATCATGAATCATGAATCGAATCATGAATCATGAATTGAATCATGAATCACGAATCATGAATTGAATCATGAATCATGAATTGAATCATTAATCATGAATTATGAATCATGAATTGAATCATGAATTGAATCATGAATCATGAATCATGAATTCAATCATGAATCATGAATCAAGAATCATGAATCATAAATTGAATCATGAATCATGAGTCATGAATTGAATCATGAATTGAATCATGAATCATGAATCATGAATCATGAATTAAATCATGAATCATGAATAGAATCATGAATCATGAATTTAATCATGAATCATGAATAATGAATTGAATCATGAATCATGAATCGAATCATGAATCATGAATCATGTATTGAATCATAAATCATGAATTGAATTTATGAATCATGAATTGAATCATGAATCATGAATCATGAATTGAATCATGAATCAAGAATCATGAATCATGAATCGAATCATGAATCATGAATTGAATCATGAATCATAAATCATGAATTGAATCATGAATTGAATCATGAATCATGAATCGAATCCTGAATCATGAATTGAATCATGAATTAAATCATGAATTGAATCATGAATTAAATCATTAATTGAATCATGAATTAAATCATCATTTGAATCATGAATCATTAATTGAATCATGAATCATGAATCATAAATCAAATCATGAATCATGAATTGAATCATGAATCGAATCATGAATTGAGTCATGAATCATGAATTGAATCATGAATCATGAATTGAATCATGAATCATGAATCATGAATCATAAATCATGAATTGAATCATGAATCATGAATCGAATCATGAATCCTGAATTGAATCATGAATCATAAATCATGAATTGAATCATGAATCATGAATCGAATCATGAATCATGAATTGAATCATGAATCACGAATCATGAATTGAATCATGAATCATGAATTGAATCATTAATCATGAATTATGAATCATGAATTGAATCATGAATTGAATCATGAATCATGAATCATGAATTCAATCATGAATCATGAATCAAGAATCATGAATCATAAATTGAATCATGAATCATGAGTCATGAATTGAATCATGAATTGAATCATGAATCATGAATCATGAATCATGAATCATGAATTAAATCATGAATCATGAATAGAATCATGAATCATGAATTTAATCATGAATCATGAATCGAATCATGAATCATGAATCATGAATCGAATCATGAATCATGAATCATGAATTGAATCATAAATCATGAATCATGAATCTAATCATGAATCATGAATCATGAATCGAATCATGAATCATAAATTATGAATCGAATCATGAATTATGAATCAGGAATTGAATCATTAATCATGAATTGAATCATGAATCTTGAATTATGAATCATAAATTGAATCATGAATAATGAATTGAATCATAAATCATGAATCATGAATTGAATCATGAATCAAAAATTGAATCATAAATCATGAATCATGAATTGAATCATGAATCATGAATCATGAATTAAATCATGAATCATGAATCATGAATTGAATCATGAATCATGAATCATGAATTGAATCATGAATCATGAATCATGAATCATGAATTGAATCATGAATCAAGAATCATGAATTGAATCATGAATCATGAATCATGAATCATGAATCATGAATTGAATCATGAATCAAGAATCATGAATTGAATCATGAATCATGAATCATGAATTGAATCATGAATTGAATCATGAATCATGAATTGAATCATGAATCATGAATCGAATCATGAATCATGAATCATGTATCGAATCATAAATCATGAATTGAATCATGAATCATGAATTGAATCATGAATCATGAATCATGAATTGAATCATGAATCAAGAATCATGAATCAAGAATCATGAATCAAATCATGAATCATGAATTGAATCATGAATCATGAATAATGAAATGAATCATGATTCATGAAATGAATCATGATTCATGAATCATGTATCGAATCATAAATCATGAATTGAATCATGAATCATGAATTGAATCATGAAATGAATCATGAATCATGAATTGAATCATGAAATGAATTATGAATCATGAATCGAATCATGAATCATGAATAATGAATAGAATCATGAATCTTGAATCATGAATTGAATCATGAATCATGAATCATGAATCAAATCATGAATCATGAATCGTGACATGTATTGAATCATGAATCATGAATTATGAATCATGAATTGAATCATGAATCATGAATCATGAATCATGAATTGAATTATGAATTGAATCATGAATCATGAATCATGTATTGAATCATGAATTATGAATCATGAATCATGAATCATGAATTGAATCATGAATCATGAATCATGAATTGAATCATGAATTATGAATCAAGAATCATGAATTGAATCATGAATCAAGAATCATGAATTGAATCATGAATCATGAATCATGAATTGAATCATGAATTGAATCATGAATCATGAATCATGAATTGAATCATGAATCAAGAATCATGAATCAAGAATCATGAATCAATTAATGAATCATGAATTGAATCATGAATCATGAATAATGAATTGAATCATGAATCATGAATCGAATCATGAATCATGAATCATGAATTGAATCATGAATCAAGAATCATGAATTGAATCATGAATCATGAATTGAATCATGAATCATGAATCATGAATTGAATCATGAATCAAGAATCATGAATCAAGAATCATGAATCAAATCATGAATCATGAATTGAATCATGAATCATGAATAATGAAATGAATCATGATTCATGAAATGAATCATGAATCATGAATCATGTATCGAATCATAAATCATGAATTGAATCATGAATCATGAATTGAATCATGAATCATGAATTGAATCATGAAATGAATCATGAATCATGAATTGAATCATGAAATGAATTATGAATCATGAATCGAATCATGAATCAAGAATCATGAATCACTTAATGAATCATGAATTGAATCATGAATCATGAATAATGAATTGAATCATGAATCATGAATCGAATCATGAATCATGAATCATGTATCGAATCATAAATCATGAATTGAATCATGAATCATGAATTGAATCATGAATCATGAATCATGAATTGAATCATGAATCA
The DNA here is from genome assembly GCF_038048845.1 of Mixophyes fleayi. NCBI lineage: Eukaryota > Metazoa > Chordata > Amphibia > Anura > Limnodynastidae > Mixophyes > Mixophyes fleayi. The sequence goes on from NW_027445899.1 coordinate 80,847, forward strand.
AGAATCATGAATCAAGAATCATGAATCAAATCATGAATCATGAATTGAATCATGAATCATGAATAATGAAATGAATCATGATTCATGAAATGAATCATGAATCATGAATCATGTATCGAATCATAAATCATGAATTGAATCATGAATCATGAATTGAATCATGAAATGAATCATGAATCATGAATTGAATCATGAAATGAATTATGAATCATGAATCGAATCATGAATCATGAATAATGAATAGAATCATGAATCTTGAATCATGAATTGAATCATGAATCATGAATCATGAATCAAATCATGAATCATGAATCGTGACATGTATTGAATCATGAATCATGAATTATGAATCATGTATTGAATCTTGAATCATGAATCATGAATCATGAATTGAATCATGAATTGAATCATGAATTATGAATCAAGAATCATGAATTATGAATCAAGAATCATGAATTGAATCATGAATCATGAATCATGAATTGAATCATGAATTGAATCATGAATCATGAATCATGAATTGAATCATGAATCAAGAATCATGAATCAAGAATCATGAATCAATTAATGAATCATGAATCATGAATAATGAATTAAATCATGAATCATGAATCGAATCATGAATCATGAATCATGTATCGAATCATAAATCATGAATTGAATCATGAATCATGAATTGAATCATGAATCAAGAATCATGAATCAAGAATCATGAATCAAATCATGAATCATGAATTGAATCATGAATCATGAATAATGAAATGAATCATGATTCATGAAATGAATCATGAATCATGAATCATGTATCGAATCATAAATCATGAATTGAATCATGAATCATGAATTGAATCATGAAATGAATCATGAATCATGAATTGAATCATAAAATGAATTATGAATCATGAATCGAATCATGAATCATGAATAATGAATAGAATCATGAATCTTGAATCATGAATTGAATCATGAATCATGAATCATGAATCAAATCATGAATCATGAATCGTGACATGTATTGAATCATGAATCATGAATTATGAATCATGAATTGAATCATGAATCATGAATCATGAATCACGAATTGAATTATGAATTGAATCATGAATCATGAATCATGTATTGAATCATGAATTATGAATCATGAATCATGAATCATGAATTGAATCATGAATCATGAATCATGAATTGAATCATGAATTATGAATCAAGAATCATGAATCAAATCATGAATCATGAATCGAATCATGAATCATGAATTGAATCATGAATCATGAATAATGAAATGAATCATAAATCATAAAATGAATCAAGAATAATGAAATGAATCATGAATCATGAATCATGAATTGAATCATGAATCATGAATCGCATCATGAATCATGAATAATAAATCATGAAATGAATCATGAATCGAATAATGAATCATGAATAATGAATTGAATCATGAATCATGAATCATGAATTGAATCATGAATCATGAATTGAATCATGAATCATGAATCATGAATCATGTATCGAATCATAAATCATGAATTGAATCATGAATCATGATTGAATCATGAATCATGAATCGAATCATGAATCATGATTGAATCATGAATCATGAATCGAATCATGAATCATGAATCATGGATTGAATCATGAATTGAATCATGAATTGAATCATGAATCATGAATCGAATCATGAATCATGAATCATGAATCATGAATTGAATTATGAATTAAATCATGAATCATGAATAATGAATTGAATCATGAATCATGAATTGAATCATGAATCATGAAATGAATCATGAATCATGAATCATGTATCGAATCATAAATCATGAATTGAATCATGAATTGAATCATGAATCATGAATAATGAATTGAATCATGAATCATGAATTGAATCATGAATCATGAATCGAATCATGAATCATGAATCATGAATCATGAATCATGTATCGAATCATAAATCATGAATTGAATCATGAATCATGAATTGAATAATGAAATGAATCATGAATCATGAATCGAATCATGAATCATGAATAATGAATAGAATCATGAATCTTGAATCATAAATTGAATCATGAATCATGAATCGAATCATGAATCATGAATAATGAATAGAATCATGAATCTTGAATCATAAATTGAATCATGAATCATGAATCATGAATCGAATCATGAATCATGAATCGTGACATGTATTGAATCATGAATCATGAATTATGTATCATGAATTGAATCATGAATCATGAATCATGAATTGAATCATGAATCATGAATTATGAATCATGAATCATGAATCGAATCATGAATCATGAATTATGAATCATGAATTGAATCATGAATCATGAATTGAATCATGAATTGAATCATGAATCATGAATTGAATCATGAATTGAATCATGAATCATGAATCGAATCATGAATCATGAATCATGAATCATGAATTGAATTATGAATTAAATCATGAATCATGAATCATGAATTGAAACATGAATCATGAATCATGAATCAAATCATGAATTGAATCATAAATTGAATCATGAATTGAATCATGAATCATGAATTGAATCATGAATCATGAATTGAATCATGAATCATGAATTGAATCATGAATCATGAATCATGAATCATAAATTGAATCATGAATCATAAATCATGAATTGAATCATGAATCATGAATCGATACATAAATCATGAATTGAATCATGAAACATGAATCGAATCATGAATCATGAATTGAATCATGAATCATGAATCATGAATTGAATCATGAATTGAATCATGAATCATGAATCGAATCCTGAATCATGAATTGAATCATGAATTAAATCATGAATTGAATCATGAATTAAATCATGAATTGAATCATGAATTAAATCATCATTTGAATCATGAATCATTAATTGAATCATGAATCATGAATCATAAATCAAATCATGAATCATGAATTGAATCATGAATCGAATCATGAATTGAGTCATGAATCATGAATTGAATCATGAATCATGAATTGAATCATGAATCATGAATCATGAATTGAATCATGAATTGAATCATGAATCATGAATTGAATCATGAATCATAAATCATGAATTGAATCATGAATCATGAATCGAATCATGAATCATGAATTGAATCATGAATCATAAATCATGAATTGAATCATGAATCATGAATCGAATCATGAATCATGAATTGAATCATGAATCACGAATCATGAATTGAATCATGAATCATGAATTGAATCATTAATCATGAATTATGAATTATGAATTGAATCATGAATTGAATCATGAATCATGAATCATGAATTCAATCATGAATCATGAATCAAGAATCATGAATCATAAATTGAATCATGAATCATGAGTCATGAATTGAATCATGAATTGAATCATGAATCATGAATCATGAATCATGAATTAAATCATGAATCATGAATAGAATCATGAATCATGAATTTAATCATGAATCATGAATAATGAATTGAATCATGAATCATGAATCGAATCATGAATCATGAATCATGTATCGAATCATAAATCATGAATTGAATTTATGAATCATGAATTGAATCATGAATCATGAATCATGAATTGAATCATGAATCAAGAATCATGAATCAAGAATCATGAATCAAATCATGAATCATGAATTGAATCATGAATCATGAATCATGAATCGAATCATGCATCATGAATAATGAATTGAATCATAAATCATGAATCATGAATTGAATCATGAATCATGAATCAAATCATGAATCATTAATCATGAAATGAATCATGAATCATGAATCGAATAATGAATCATGAATAATGAATTGAATCATAAATCATGAATCATGAATCATGATTTGAATCATGAATCATGAATCATGAATCATGAATCATGAATCATGAATCATGAATTGAGTCATGAATCATGAATTGAATCATGAATCATGAATCATGAATTGAATCATGAATCATGAATTAAGAATCATTAATTGAATCATGAATTGAATCATGAATCATGAATCATAAATTGAATCATGAATTGAATCATGAATCATGAATCGAATCATGAATCATGAATTGAATCATGAATCATGAATCATGAATTGAATCATGAATCATGAATCGAATCATGAATCAAGAATCATGAATTGAATCATGAATCATGAATCATGAATTGTATCATGAATTGAATCATGAATCATGAATTGAATCATGAATCATGAATCATGAATCATGAATTGAATCATGAATCATAAATCATGAATCATGAATTGAATCATGAATCATAAATCATGAATTGAATCATGAATCATGAATCGAATCATGAATTATGAACTGAATCATGAATCATGAATCGAATCATGAATCATGAATTGAATCATGAATCATGAATTGAATCATGAATTAAATCATGAATCATGAATTGAATCATGAATCATGAATCGAATCATGAATCATGAATTAAATCATGAATCATGAATCATGAATTGAATCATGAATCATGAATCATGTATTGAATCATGAATCATGAATCATGAATTGAATCATGAATCATGAATCATGAATCATGAATTGAATCATGAATCATGAATCATGAATTGAATCATGAATCATTAATCAAGAATCATGAATCAAAAATCATGAATCAAATCATGAATCATGAATTGAATCATGAATCATGAATAATGAAATGAATCATGATTCATGAAATGAATCATGAATCGAATCATGAATCATGAATAATGAATAAAATCATGAATCTTGAATCATGAATTGAATCATGAATCATGAATCATGAATCAAATCTTGAATCATGACATGTATTGAATCATGAATCATGAATTATAAATCATGAATTGAATCATGAATCATGAATCATGAATCATGAATAATGAATTGAATCATGAATTGAATCATGAATCATGAATCATGAATTGAATCATGAATTATGAATCAAGAATCATGAATCATGAATCATGAATCGAATCATGAATCATGAATTGAATCATGAATTGAATCATGAATTAAATCATGAATCATGAATTTAATCATGAATCATAAATCATGAATTGAATCATGAATCATGAATCATGAATTGAATCATGAATCATAAATTATGAATCATGAATCATGAATAATTAATCAAATCATGAATCATAAATCATTAATCATGAATCATGAATCGAATCATGAATCATGAATTATTAATCAAATCATGAATCATTAATCATGAATCATGAATCGAATCAAGAATCATGAATCATGAATCGAATCATGAATCATGAATTGAATTATGAATCATTAATCAAATCATGAATCATGAATCGAATCATGAATCATGAATCGATTCATGAATCATGAATTCAATAATGAATAATGAATCGAATCATTAATCATGAATTTAATCATGAATCATGAATTGAATCATGAATCATTAATCAAATCATGAATCATGAAATGAATCATGAATCATGAATCATGAATCGAATCATGAATCATGAATCAGTAATTGAATCATGAATTCAATAATGAATAATGAATCGAATCATGAATCATGAATTGAATCATGAATCGATTCATGAATCATGAATTGAATCATGAATTGAATCATGAATCATGAATTGAATCATGAACCATAAATCATGAATTGAATCATGAATAATGAATTATAAATCATGAATTGAATCTTAAATCATGAATCATGAATCATGAATTGAATCATGAATCATAAATCATGAATCATGAATTGAATCATGAATCATGAATTGAATCATGAATCATGAATCATAATTCATAAATTGAATCATGAATCATGAATTGAATCATGAATTGAATCATGAATCATGAATCATGAATCATGAATTGAATCATGAATTGAATCATGAATCATGAATCATGAATTGAATCATGAATCATGAATCATGAATTGAATCATGAATCATGAATAATGAAATGAATCATGAATCATGAATTATAAATCATGAATTGAATCATGAATCATGAATTGAATCATGAATCATGAATTGAATCATGAATCATGAATCATAATTCATAAATTGAATCATGAATCATGAAGCATGAATTTAATCATGAATTGAAACATGAATCATGAATTGAATCTTGAATAATGAATCATAATTCATAAATTGACTCAAGAATTGAATCATGAATCATGAATCATGAATTGAATCATGAATCATGAATCTTGAATTGAATCATGAATAATGAATTATAAATCATGAATTGAATCATGAATCATGAATCATGAATTGAATCATGAATCATGAATCATGAATCATGAATCATGAATTGAATCATGAATCATGAATTATAAATCATGAATTGAATCATGAATCATGAATTGAATCATGAATCATGAATCATGAATCATGAATCATGAATTGAATCATGAATCATGAATTATAAATCATGAATTGAATCATGAATCATGAATTAAATCATGAATCATGAATTGAATCATGAATCATGAATCATGAATTGAATCATGAATCATGAATTGAATCATGAATCATGAATTGAATCATGAATCATGAATCATGAATTGAATCATGAATCATAATTCATAAATTGAATCATGAATCATGAATCATGAATTGAATTATGAATTGAATCATGAATCATGAATCATGAATTGGATCATGAATCATATATCATGAATCATGAATTGAATCATGAATCATGAATCATGAATCATGAATTGAATCATGAATCATGAATCATGAATCGAATCATGAATCATGAATTGAAAATGAATCATGAATCATGAATTGAATCATGAATCATGAATAATTAATCAAATCATGAATCATGAATCATTAATCATGAATCATGAATCGAATCAAGAATCATGAATCGAATCATGAATCATGAATTGAATTATGAATCATTAATCAAATCATGAATCATGAATCGAATCATGAATCATGAATCGATTCATGAATCATGAATTCAATAATGAATAATGAATCGAATCATGAATCATGAATTGAATCATGAATCGATTCATGAATCATGAATTGAATCATGAATTAAATCATGAATCATGAATTTAATCATGAATCATAAATCATGAATTGAATCATGAATCATGAATCATGAATTGAATCATGAATCATAAATTATGAATCATGAATCATGAATAATTAATCAAATCATGAATCATGAATCATTAATCATGAATCATGAATCGAATCATGAATCATGAATTATTAATCAAATCATGAATCATGAATCATTAATCATGAATCATGAATCGAATCAAGAATCATTAATCATGAATCGAATCATGAATCATGAATTGAATTATGAATCATTAATCAAATCATGAATCATGAATCGAATCATGAATCATGAATCGATTCATGAATCATGAATTCAATAATGAATAATGAATCGAATCATGAATCATGAATTGAATCATGAATCGATTCATGAATCATGAATTGAATCATGAATTAAATCATGAATCATGAATTTAATCATGAATCATAAATCATGAATTGAATCATGAATCATGAATCATGAATTAAATCATGAATCATGAATCATGAATTGAATCATGAATCATGAATCATGAATTGAATCATGAATCATGAATCATGAATTGAATCATGAATTGAATCATGAATCATGAATTGAATCATGAATCATGAATTGAATCATGAATCATGAATTATAAATCATGAATTGAATCATGAATCATGAATTGAATCATGAATCATGAATCATGAATCATGAATCGAATCATGAATCATGAATTGAATCATGAATCGATTCATGAATCATGAATCGATTCATAAATCATGAATTGAATCATGAATCATGAATTTAATCATGAATCATAAATCATGAATTGAATCATGAATCATGAATTATGAATCATGAATTAAATCATAAATCATGAATCATGAATCATGAATTAAATCATGAATCATGAATCATGAATTGAATCATGAATCATATATCATGAATCATGAATTGAATCATGAATCATGAATCATGAATTGAATCATGAATCATGAATCATGAATCGAATCATGAATCATGAATTGAATCATGAATCATGAATCGAATCATGAATTATGAATTGAAAATGAATCATGAATCATGAATCATGAATTGAATCATGAATCATGAATAATTAATCAAATCATGAATTATGAATCATTAATCATGAATCATGAATCGAATCAAGAATCATGAATCATGAATCGAATCATGAATCATGAATTGAATCATGAATCATTAATCAAATCATGAATCATGAAATGAATCATGAATCATGAATCGAATCATGAATCATGAATCATGAATTGAATCATGAATTCAATAATGAATAATGAATCGAATCATGAATCATGAATCGATTCATGAATCATGAATTGAATCATGAATCATGAATTTAATCATGAATCATAAATCATGAATTGAATCATGAATCATGAATTATGAATCATGAATTAAATCATAAATCATAAATCATGAATCATGAATTGAATCATGAATCATGAATTAAATCATGAATCATGAATCATGAATTGAATCATGAATCATATATCATGAATCATGAATTGAATCATGAATCATGAATCATGAATTGAATAATGAATCATGAATCATGAATCGAATCATGATTCATGAATTGAAAATGAATCATGAATCATGAATCATGAATTGTATCATGAATCATGAATAATTAATCAAATCATAAATTATGAATCATTAATCATGAATCATGAATCGAATCAAGAATCATGAATCATGAATCGAATCATGAATCATGAATTGAATCATGAATTCAATAATGAATAATGAATCGAATCATGAATCATGAATTGAATCATGAATCGATTCATGAATCATGAATTGAATCATGAATTGAATCATGAATCATGAAATGAATCATGAATCATGAATCATGAATCGAATCATGAATCATGAATCATGAATTGAATCATGAATTCAATAATGAATAATGAATCGAATCATGAATCATGAATTGAATCATGAATCGATTCATGAATCATGAATTGAATCATGAATTGAATCATGAATCATGAATTTAATCATGAACCATAAATCATGAATTGAATCATGAATAATGAATTATAAATCATGAATTGAATCTTAAATCATGAATCATGAATCATGAATTGAATCGTGAATCATAAATCATGAATTGAATCATGAATCATGAATTGAATCATGAATTGAATCATGAATCATGAATCATGAATTGAATCATGAATCATGAATCATGAATTGAATCATGAATCATGAATAATGAATTGAATCATGAATCATGAATTAAAAATTATGAATTGAATCATGAATCATGAATTGAATCATGAATCATGAATCATGAATCATGAATTGAATCATGAATCATGAATCATGAATCGAATCATGAATCATGAATCATGAATCGAATCATGAATCATGAATTGAAAATGAATCATGAATCATGAATTGAATCATGAATCATGAATCATGAATAATAAATCAAATCATGAATAATGAATCATTAATCAAATCATGAATCATGAATTGAATCATGAATCATATATCATGAATCATGAATTGAATCATGAATCATGAATTGAATCATGAATCATGAATCGAATCATGATTCATGAATTGAATCATGAATCATGAATCATGAATCGAATCATGAATCATGAATTGAATCATGAATCATGAATCGAATCATGATTCATGAATTGAAAATGAATCATGAATCATGAATCATGAATTGTATCATGAATCATGAATAATTAATCAAATCATAAATTATGAATCATTAATCATGAATCATGAATCGAATCAAGAATCATGAATCATGAATCGAATCATGAATCATGAATTGAATCATGAATCATTAATCAAATCATGAATCATGAAATGAATCATGAATCATGAATCATGAATCGAATCATGAATCATGAATCATGAATTGAATCTTGAATTCAATAATGAATAATGAATCGAATCATGAATCATGAATTGAATCATGAATCGATTCATGAATCATGAATTGAATCATGAATTGAATCATGAATCATGAATTTAATCATGAACCATAAATCATGAATTGAATCATGAATAATGAATTATAAATCATGAATTGAATCTTAAATCATGAATCATGAATCATGAATTGAATCGTGAATCATAAATCATGAATCATGAATTGAATCATGAATCATGAATTGAATCATGAATCATGAATCATAATTCATAAATTGAATCATGAATCATGAATCATGAATTGAATCATGAATCATGAATCATGAATTGAATCATGAATCATGAATAATGAATTGAATCATGAATCATGAATTATAAATCATGAATTGAATCATGAATCATGAATTGAATCATGAATCATGAATCATGAATCATGAATTGAATCATGAATCATGAATCATGAATCGAATCATGAATCATGAATCATGAATCGAATCATGAATCATGAATCATGAATCGAATCATGAATCATGAATTGAAAATGAATCATGAATCATGAATCATGAATTGAATCATGAATCATGAATAATAAATCAAATCATGAATAATGAATCATTAATCAAATCATGAATCATGAAATGAATCATGAATCATGAATCATGAATCGAATCATGAATCATGAATTGAATCATGAATTCAATAATGAATAATGAATTGAATTATGAATCATGAATTGAATCATGAATCATGAATTGAATCATGAATCATGAATTGAATCATGAATCAATTCATGAATCATGAATTGAATCATGAATCATGAATTTAATCATGAATCATAAATCATGAATTGAATCATGAATCATGAATTATGAATCATGAATTAAATCATAAATCATGAACCATGAATCATGAATTGAATCATGAATCATGAATTAAATCATGAATCATGAATCATGAATTGAATCATGAATCATATATCATGAATCATGAATTGAATCATGAATCATGAATCATGAATCATGAATTGAATCATGAATCATGAATCATGAATCGAATCATGAATCATGAATTGAATCATGAATCATGAATCAAATCATGAATCATGAATTGAAAATGAATCATGAATCATGAATCATGAATTGAATCATGAATCATGAATAATTAATCAAATCATGAATTATGAATCATTAATCATGAATCATGAATCGAATCAAGAATCATGAATCATGAATCGAATCATGAATCATGAATTGAATCATGAATCATTAATCAAATCATGAATCATGAAATGAATCATGAATCATGAATCATGAATCGAATCATGAATCATGAATCATGAATTGAATCATGAATTCAATAATGAATAATGAATCGAATCATGAATCATGAATCATGAATTGAATCATGAATTGAATCATGAATCATGAATTTAATCATGAATCATAAATCATGAATTGAATCATGAATCATGAATTATGAATCATGAATTAAATCATAAATCATGAATCATGAATCATGAATTGAATCATGAATCATGAATTAAATCATGAATCATGAATCATGAATTGAATCATGAATCATATATCATGAATCATGAATTGAATCATGAATCATGAATCATGAATCATGAATTGAATCATGAATCATGAATCAGGAATCGAATCATGAATCATGAATTGAATCATGAATCATGAATCGAATCATGAATCATGAATTGAAAATGAATCATGAATCATGAATCATGAATTGAATCATGAATCATGAATAATTAATCAAATCATAAATTATGAATCATTAATCATGAATCATGAATCGAATCAAGAATCATGAATCATGAATCGAATCATGAATCATGAATTGAATCATGAATCATTAATCAAATCATGAATCATGAATCAAATCAAGAATCATGAATCATGAATCGAATCATGAATCATGAATTGAATCATGAATCATTAATCAAATCATGAATCATGAAATGAATCATGAATCATGAATCATGAATCGAATCATGAATCATGAATCATGAATTGAATCATGAATTCAATAATGAATAATGAATCGAATCATGAATCATGAATTGAATCATGAATCGATTCATGAATCATGAATTGAATCATGAATTGAATCATGAATCATGAATTTAATCATGAACCATAAATCATGAATTGAATCATGAATAATGAATTATAAATCATGAATTGAATCTTAAATCATGAATCATGAATTGAATCGTGAATCATAAATCATGAATCATGAATTGAATCATGAATCATGAATTGAATCATGAATCATAAATCATAATTCATAAATTCAATCATGAATCATGAATTGAATCATGAATCATGAATCATGAATTGAATCATGAATTGAATCATGAATCATGAATCATGAATTGAATCATGAATTGAATCATGAATCATGAATCATGAATTGAATCATGAATCATGAATCATGAATTGAATCATGAATCATGAATAATGAATTGAATCATGAATCATGAATTATAAATCATGAATTGAATCATGAATCATGAATTGAATCATGAATCATGAATAATAAATCAAATCATGAATAATGAATCATTAATCAAATCATGAATCATGAAATGAATCATGAATCATGAATCATGAATCGAATCATGAATCATGAATTGAATCATGAATTCAATAATGAATAATGAATCGAATTATGAATCATGAATTGAATCATGAATCATGAATTGAATCATGAATCAATTCATTAATCATGAATCGATTCATGAATCATGAATCGATTCATGAATCATGAATTGAATCATGAATCATGAATTTAATCATGAATCATAAATCATGAATTGAATCATGAATCATGAATTATGAATCATGAATTAAATCATAAATCATGAATCATGAATCATGAATTGAATCATGAATCATGAATTAAATCATGAATCATGAATCATGAATTGAATCATGAATCATATATCATGAATCATGAATTGAATCATGAATCATGAATCATGAATTGAATCATGAATCATGAATCATGAATCGAATCATGAATCATGAATTGAATCATGAATCATGAATCGAATCATGAATCATGAATTGAAAATGAATCATGAATCATGAATCATGAATTGAATCATGAATCATGAATAATTAATCAAATCATGAATTATGAATCATTAATCATGAATCATGAATCGAATCAAGAATCATGAATCATGAATCGAATCATGAATCATGAATTGAATCATGAATCATTAATCAAATCATGAATCATGAAATGAATCATGAATTATGAATCATGAATCGAATCATGAATCATGAATCATGAATTGAATCATGAATTCAATAATGAATAATGAATCGAATCATGAATCATGAATCGATTCATGAATCATGAATTGAATCATGAATCATGAATTTAATCATGAATCCTAAATCATGAATTGAATCATGAATCATGAATTATGAATCATGAATTAAATCATAAATCATGAATCATGAATCATGAATTGAATCATGAATCATGAATTAATTCATGAATCATGAATCATGAATTGAATCATGAATCATATATCATGAATCATGAATTGAATCATGAATCGAATCATGAATCATAAATTGAATCATGAATCATGAAATGAATCATGAATCATGAATCATGAATCGAATCATGAATCATGAATCATGAATCGAATCATGAATCATGAATTGAATCATGAAATCAATAATGAATCATGAATCGAATCATGAATCATGAATTGAATCATGAATTGATTCATGAATCGAATCATGAATTGAATCATGAATCATGAATTTATTCATGAATCATAAATCATGAATTGAATCATGAATCATGAATTATGAATCATGAATTGAATCATCATTTATGAATCATGAATCATGAATTGAATCATGAATCATGAATCATGAATTGAATCATGAATCATGAATCATAATTCATAAATTGAATCATGAATCATGAATCATGAATTGAATCATGAATCATGAATCATGAATCATGAATTGAATCATGAATCATGAATTGAAACATGAATCATGAATTGAATCATGAATTGAATCATGAATCATGAATTATGAATTGAATCATGAATCATATATCATGAATCATGAATAGAATCCTGAATCATGAATCATAAATCATGAATTGAATCATGAATCATGAATCGAATCATGAATCATGAATTGAATCATGAATCATGAATCGAATCATGAATCATGAATTGAAAATGAATCATGAATAATGAATCATGAATTAAATCATGAATCATGAATTAAATCATGAATCATGAATAATTAATCAAATCATGAATCATTAATCATTAATCATGAATCATGAATCGAATCAAGAATCATGAATCATGAATCGAATCATGAATCATGAATTGAATCATGAATCATTAATCAAATCATTAATCATGAAATGAATCATGAATCATGAATCATGAATCGAATCATTAATCATGAATCATGAATTGAATCATGAATTCAATAATGAATAATGAATCGAATCATGAATCATGAATTGAATCATGAATCGATTCATGAATCATGAATTGAATCATGAATTGAATCATGAATCATGAATTTAATCATGAACCATAAATCATGAATTGAATCATGAATAATGAATTATAAATCATGAATTGAATCTTAAATCATGAATCATGAATCATGAATTGAATCGTGAATCATAAATCATGAATCATGAATTGAATCATGAATCATGAATTGAATCATGAATCATAAATCATAATTCATAAATTGAATCATGAATCATGAATTGAATCATGAATCATGAATCATGAATTGAATCATGAATCATGAATCATGAATTGAATCATGAATTGAATCATGAATCATGAATCATGAATTGAATCATGAATCATGAATCATGAATTGAATCATGAATCATGAATAATGAATTGAATCATGAATCATGAATTATAAATCATGAATTGAATCATGAATCATGAATTGAATCATGAACCATGAATTGAATCATGAATCATGAATTGAATCATGAATCATGAATCATAATTCATAAATTGAATCATGAATCATGAATTGAATCATGAATTGAATCATGAATCATGAATTGAATCATGAATCATGAATCATGAATTGAATCATGAATCATGAATCTTGAATTGAATCATGAATCATGAATTATGAATCATGAATTGAATCATGAATCATGAATCATGAATCATGAATTGAATCATGAATCATGAATTATAAATCATGAATTGAATCATGAATCATGAATTGAATCATGAATCATGAATTGAATCATGAATCATGAATCATGAATTGAATCATGAATCATGAATTGAATCATGAATCATGAATTGAATCATGCATCATAATTCATAAATTGAATCATGAATCATGAATCATGAATTGAATCATGAATTGAATCATGAATCATGAATCATGAATTGAATCATGAATCATGACTCATGAATTGAATCATGAATCATGAATTGAAAATGAATCATGAATCATGAATCATGAATTGAATCATGAATCATGAATAATAAATCAAATCATGAATAATGAATCATTAATCAAATCATGAATCATGAAATGAATCATGAATCATGAATCATGAATCGAATCATGAATCATGAATCATGAATTGAATCATGAATTCAATAATGAATAATGAATCGAATCATGAATCATGAATTGAATCATGAATCGATTCATGAATCATGAATCGATTCATGAATCATGAATTGAATCATGAATCATGAATTGAATCATGAATCATAAATCATGAATTGAATCATGAATCATGAATTATGAATCATGAATTAAATCATAAATCATGAATCATGAATCATGAATTGAATCATGAATCATGAATTAAATCATGAATCATGAATCATGAATTGAATCATGAATCATATATCATGAATCATGAATTGAATCATGAATCATGAATCATGAATCATGAATTGAATCATGAATCATGAATCATGAATCGAATCATGAATCATGAATTGAATCATGAATCATGAATCGAATCATGAATCATGAATTGAAAATGAATCATGAATCATGAATCATGAATTGAATCATGATTCATGAATAATTAATCAAATCATGAATTATGAATCATTAATCATGAATCATGAATCGAATCAAGAATCATGAATCATGAATCGAATCATGAATCATGAATTGAATCATGAATCATTAATCAAATCATGAATCATGAAATGAATCATGAATCATGAATCATGAATCGAATCATGAATCATTAATCATGAATTGAATCATGAAATGAATCATGAATCATGAATCATGAATCGAATCATGAATCATGAATCATGAATTGAATCATGAATTCAATAATGAATAATGAATCGAATCATGAATCATGAATCGATTCATGAATCATGAATTGAATCATGAATCATGAATTTAATCATGAATCATAAATCATGAATTGAATCATGAATCATTTATTATGAATCATGAATTAAATCATAAATCATGAATCATGAATCATGAATTGAATCATGAATCATGAATTAAATCATGAATCATGAATCATGAATTGAATCATGAATCATATATCATGAATCATGAATTGAATCATGAATCGAATCATGAATCATAAATTGAATCATGAATCATGAATCATGAATCGAATCATGAATCATGAATTGAATCATGAATTGATTCATGAATCATGAATTGAATCATGAATTGAATCATGAATCATGAATTTATTCATGAATCATAAATCATGAATTGAATCATGAATCATGAATTATGAATCATGAATTGAATCATCATTTATGAATCATGAATCATGAATTAATTCATGAATCATGAATCATGAATTGAATCATGAATCATGAATCATAATTCATAAATTGAATCATGAATCATGAATCATGAATTGAATCATGAATCATGAATCATGAATCATGAATCATGAATTGAATCATGAATCATGAATTATGAATTGAATCATGAATCATATATCATGAATCATGAATAGAATCCTGAATCATGAATCATGAATCATGAATTGAATCATGAATCATGAATCGAATCATGAATCATGAATTGAATCATGAATCATGAATCGAATCATGAATCATGAATCGAATCATGAATCATGAATTGAATCATGAATCATGAATCGAATCATGAATCATGAATTGAAAATGAATCATGAATAATGAATCATGAATTAAATCATGAATCATGAATTAAATCATGAATCATGAATAATTAATCAAATCATGAATCATTAATCATGAATCATGAATCGAATCAAGAATCATGAATCATGAATCGAATCATGAATCATGAATTGAATCATGAATCATTAATCAAATCATTAATCATGAAATGAATCATGAATCATGAATCATGAATCGAATCATGAATCATGAAGCATGAATTGAATCATGTATTCAATAATGAATAATGAATCGAATCATGAATCATGAATTGAATCATGAATCGATTCATGAATCATGAATTGAATTATGAATTGAATCATGAATCATGAATTTAATCATGAATCATAAATCATGAATTGAATCATGAATCATGAATTATGAATCATGAATTGAATAATGAATCATGAATCATGAATCATTAATCATGAATTGAATCATGAATCATAAATCATGAATCATGAATTGAACCATTAATCATGAATCATGAATCATAATTCATAAATTGAATCATGAATCATAAATTGAATCATGAATCATGAATTGAATCATGAATCATGAATCATGAATTAAATCATGAATCATGAATCATGAATTGAATCATGAATCATGAATAATGAATTGAATCATGAATCATGAATCATGAATTGAATCATGAATCATGAATTATGAATCATGAATTGAATCATGAATCATGAATCATGAATTAAATCATGAATCATGAATTATGAATCATGAACTGAATCATGAATCATGAATCATGAATTGAATCATGAATCATGAATTGAATCATGAATCATGAATTATAAATCATGAATTGAATCATGAATCATGAATCATGAATCATGAATTGAATCATGAATCATGAATTATAAATCATGAATTGAATCATGAATCATGAATTGAATCATGAATCATGAATCATGAATTGAATCATGAATCATGCATCATAATTCATAAATTGAATCATGAATCATGAATTGAATCATGAATTAAATCATGAATCATGAATCATGAATTGAATCATGAATCATGAATCATGAATCATGAATTGAATCATGAATCATGAATCATGAATCATGAATTGAATCATGAATCATGAATCATGAATCATGAATTGAATCATGAATCATGAATCATGAATCATGAATTGAATCATGAATCATGAATCATGAATCGAATCATGAATCATGAATTGAAAATGAATCATGAATCATGAATCATGAATTGAATCATGAATCATGAATAATAAATCAAATCATGAATAATGAATCATTAATCAAATCATGAATCATGAAATGAATCATGAATCATGAATCATGAATCGAATCATGAATCATGAATTGAATCATGAATTCAATAATGAATAATGAATCGAATCATGAATCATGAATTGAATCATGAATCGATTCATGAATCATGAATCGATTCATGAATCATGAATCGATTCATGAATCATGAATTGAATCATGAATCATGAATTAAATCATGAATCATGAATCATGAATTGAATCATGAATCATGAATCATGAATTGAATCAGGAATCATGAATCATGAATCATGAATTGAATCATGAATCAAGAATCATGAATTGAATCATGAATCATGAATCATGAATTGAATCATGAATTGAATCATGAATCATGAATTGAATCATGAATCATGAATCAAGAATCATGAATCAAGAATCATGATTTAAATCATGAATCATGAATTGAATCATGAATCATGAATAATGAAATGAATCATGATTCATGAAATGAATCATGAATCATGAATCATGTATCGAATCATAAATCATGAATTGAATCATGAATCATGAATTGAATCATGAATCATGAATAATGAATTGAATCATGAATCATGAATTGAATCATGAATCATGAATCATGAATCATGAATCATGTATCGAATCATAAATCATGAATTGAATCATGAATCATGAATTGAATAATGAAATGAATCATGAATCATGAATCGAATCATGAATCATGAATAATGAATAGAATCATGAATCTTGAATCATGAATTGAATCATGAATCATTAATCATGAATCGAATCATGAATCATGAATCGTGACATGTATTGAATCATGAATCATGAATCATGAATTGAATCATGAATCATGAATTATGAATCATGAATCATGAAATGAATCATGAATCATGAATCGAATCATGAATCATGAATTATGAATCATGAATTGAATCATGAATCATGAATTGAATCATGAATTGAATCATGAATCATGAATTGAATCATGAATTGAATCATGAATCATGAATCGAATCATGAATCATGAATCATGAATCATGAATTGAATTATGAATTAAATCATGAATCATGAATCATGAATTGAAACATGAATCATGAATCATGAATCAAATCATGAATTGAATCATAATTTGAATCATGAATTGAATCATGAATCATGAATTGAATCATGAATCATGAATTGAATCATGAATCATGAATCATGAATCATAAATTGAATCATGAATCATAAATCATGAATTGAATCATGAATCATGAATCAATACATAAATCATGAATTGAATCATGAATCGATTCATGAATCATGAATTGAATTATGAATTGAATCATGAATCATGAATTTAATCATGAATCATAAATCATGAATTGAATCATGAATCATGAATTATGAATCATGAATTGAATAATGAATCATGAATCATGAATCATTAATCATGAATTGAATCATGAATCATAAATCATGAATCATGAATTGAACCATTAATCATGAATCATGAATCATAATTCATAAATTGAATCATGAATCATAAATTGAATCATGAATCATGAATTGAATCATGAATCATGAATCATGAATTGAATCATGAATCATGAATCGAATCATGAATCATGAATTGAATCATGAATCATGAATCGAATCATGAATCATGAATCGAATCATAAATCATGAATTGAATCATGAATCATGAATCGAATCATGAATCATGAATTGAAAATGAATCATGAATAATGAATCATGAATTAAATCATGAATCATGAATTAAATCATGAATCATGAATAATTAATCAAATCATGAATCATTAATCATGAATCATGAATCGAATCAAGAATCATGAATCATGAATCGAATCATGAATCATGAATTGAATCATGAATCATTAATCAAATCATTAATCATGAAATGAATCATGAATCATGAATCATGAATCGAATCATGAATCATGAAGCATGAATTGAATCATGTATTCAATAATGAATAATGAATCGAATCATGAATCATGAATTGAATCATGAATCGATTCATGAATCATGAATTGAATTATGAATTGAATCATGAATCATGAATTTAATCATGAATCATAAATCATGAATTGAATCATGAATCATGAATTATGAATCATGAATTGAATAATGAATCATGAATCATGAATCATTAATCATGAATTGAATCATGAATCATAAATCATGAATCATGAATTGAACCATTAATCATGAATCATGAATCATAATTCATAAATTGAATCATGAATCATAAATTGAATCATGAATCATGAATTGAATCATGAATCATGAATCATGAATTAAATCATGAATCATGAATCATGAATTGAATCATGAATCATGAATCATGAATTGAATCATGAATCATGAATCATGAATTGAATCATGAATCATGAATTATGAATCATGAATTGAATCATGAATCATGAATCATGAATTAAATCATGAATCATGAATTATGAATCATGAACTGAATCATGAATCATGAATCATGAATTGAATCATGAATCATGAATTGAATCATGAATCATGAATTATAAATCATGAATTGAATCATGAATCATGAATTGAATCATGAATCATGAATTGAATCATGAATCATGAATTAAATCATGAATCATGAATCATAATTCATAAATTGAATCATGAATCATGAACCATGAATTTAATCATGAATTGAATCATGAATTGAATCATGAATCATGAATCATGAATTGAATCATGAATCATGAATTGAATCATGAATAATGAATTGAATCATGCATCATAATTCATAAATTGAATCATGAATCATGAATCATGAATTGAATCATGAATTGAATCATGAATCATGAATTGAATCATGAATCATGACTCATGAATTGAATCATGAATCATGAATTGAAAATGAATCATGAATCATGAATCATGAATTGAATCATGAATCATGAATAATAAATCAAATCATGAATAATGAATCATTAATCAAATCATGAATCATGAAATGAATCATGAATCATGAATCATGAATCGAATCATGAATCATGAATCATGAATTGAATCATGAATTCAATAATGAATAATGAATCGAATCATGAATTGAATCATGAATCGATTCATGAATCATGAATCGATTCATGAATCATGAATCGATTCATGAATCATGAATCGATTCATGAATCATGAATTGAATCATGAATCATGAATTGAATCATGAATCATAAATCATGAATTGAATCATGAATCATGAATTATGAATCATGAATTAAATCATAAATCATGAATCATGAATCATGAATTGAATCATGAATCATGAATTAAATCATAAATCATGAATCATGAATTGAATCATGAATCATATATCATGAATCATGAATTGAATCATGAATCATGAATCATGAATCATGAATTGAATCATGAATCATGAATCATGAATCGAATCATGAATCATGAATTGAATCATGAATCATTAATCGAATCATGAATCATGAATTGAAAATGAATCATGAATCATGAATCATGAATTGAATCATGAATCATGAATAATTAATCAAATCATGAATTATGAATCATTAATCATGAATCATGAATCGAATCAAGAATCATGAATTATGAATCGAATCATGAATCATGAATTGAATCATGAATCATTAATCAAATCATGAATCATGAAATGAATCATGAATCATGAATCATGAATCGAATCATGAATCATGAATCATGAATTGAATCATGAATTCAATAATGAATAATGAATCGAATCATGAATCATGAATCGATTCATGAATCATGAATTGAATCATGAATCATGAATTTAATCATGAATCATAAATCATGAATTGAATCATGAATCATGAATTATGAATCATGAATTAAATCATAAATCATGAATCATGAATCATGAATTGAATCATGAATCATGAATTAAATCATGAATCATGAATCATGAATTGAATCATGAATCATATATCATGAATCATGAATTGAATCATGAATCATAAATTGAATCATGAATCATGAATCATTAATCAAATCATGAATCATGAAATGAATCATGAATCATGAATCATGAATCGAATCATGAATCATGAATCATGAATCGAATCATGAATCATGAATTGAATCATGAAATCAATAATGAATCATGAATCGAATCATGAATCATGAATTGAATCATGAATTGATTCATGAATCATGAATTGAATCATGAATTGAATCATGAATCATGAATTTATTCATGAATCATAAATCATGAATTGAATCATGAATCATGAATTATGAATCATGAATTGAATCATCATTTATGAATCATGAATCATGAATTAATTCATGAATCATGAATCATGAATTGAATCATGAATCATGAATCATAATTCATAAATTGAATCATGAATCATGAATCATGAATTGAATCATGAATCATGAATCATGAATCATGAATCATGAATTGAATCCTGAATCATGAATCATGAATCATGAATTGAATCATGAATCATGAATCGAATCATGAATCATGAATTGAATCATGAATCATGAATCGAATCATGAATCATGAATCGAATCATGAATCATGAATTGAATCATGAATCATGAATCGAATCATGAATCATGAATTGAAAATGAATCATGAATAATGAATCATGAATTAAATCATGAATCATGAATTAAATCATGAATCATGAATAATTAATCAAATCATGAATCATTAATCATGAATCATGAATCGAATCAAGAATCATGAATCATGAATCGAATCATGAATCATGAATTGAATCATGAATCATTAATCAAATCATTAATCATGAAATGAATCATGAATCATGAATCATGAATCGAATCATGAATCATGAAGCATGAATTGAATCATGTATTCAATAATGAATAATGAATCGAATCATGAATCATGAATTGAATCATGAATCATTTCATGAATCAT
Organism: Mixophyes fleayi; assembly: GCF_038048845.1. Classification (NCBI taxonomy): domain Eukaryota; kingdom Metazoa; phylum Chordata; class Amphibia; order Anura; family Limnodynastidae; genus Mixophyes; species Mixophyes fleayi. Next base: position 104,239 of record NW_027445899.1, read on the forward strand.
GAATTGAATTATGAATTGAATCATGAATCATGAATTTAATCATGAATCTTAAATCATGAATTGAATCATGAATCATGAATTATGAATCATGAATTGAATAATGAATCATGAATCATGAATCATTAATCATGAATTGAATCATGAATCATAAATCATGAATCATGAATTGAACCATTAATCATGAATCATGAATCATAATTCATAAATTGAATCATGAATCATAAATTGAATCATGAATCATGAATTGAATCATGAATCATGAATCATGAATTAAATCATGAATCATGAAATGAATCATGAATCATGAATCATGAATCGATTCATGAATCATGAATCGATTCATGAATCATGAATCGATTCATGAATCATGAATTGAATCATGAATCATGAATTAAATCATGAATCATGAATCATGAATTGAATCATGAATCATGAATCATGAATTGAATCAGGAATCATGAATCATGAATCATGAATTGAATCATGAATCAAGAATCATGAATTGAATCATGAATCATGAATCATGAATTGAATCATGAATTGAATCATGAATCATGAATCATGAATTGAATCATGAATCATGAATCAAGAATCAAGAATCATGAATCAAATCATGAATCATGAATTGAATCATGAATCATGAATAATGAAATGAATCATGATTCATGAAATGAATCATGAATCATGAATCATGTATCGAATCATAAATCATGAATTGAATCATGAATCATGAATTGAATCATGAATCATGAATAATGAATTGAATCACGAATCATGAATTGAATCATGAATCATGAATCGAATCATGAATCATGAATCATGAATCATGAATCATGAATCATGTATCGAATCATAAATCATGAATTGAATCATGAATCATGAATTGAATAATGAAATGAATCATGAATCATGAATCGAATCATGAATCATGAATAATGAATAGAATCATGAATCTTGAATCATGAATTGAATCATGAATCATGAATCATGAATCGAATCATGAATCATGAATCGTGACATGTATTGAATCATGAATCATGAATCATGAATTGAATCATGAATCATGAATTATGAATCATGAATCATGAAATGAATCATGAATCATGAATCGAATCATGAATCATGAATTATGAATCATGAATTGAATCATGAATCATGAATTGAATCATGAATTGAATCATGAATCATGAATTGAATCATGAATTGAATCATGAATCATGAATCGAATCATGAATCATGAATCATGAATCATGAATTGAATTATGAATTAAATCATGAATCATGAATCATGAATTGAAACATGAATCATGAATCATGAATCAAATCATGAATTGAATCATAAATTGAATCATGAATTGAATCATGAATCATGAATTGAATCATGAATCATGAATTGAATCATGAATCATGAATTGAATCATGAATCATGAATCATGAATCATAAATTGAATCATGAATCATAAATCATGAATTGAATCATGAATCATGAATCAATACATAAATCATGAATTGAATCATGAATCGATTCATGAATCATGAATTGAATTATGAATTGAATCATGAATCATGAATTTAATAATGAATCATAAATCATGAATTGAATCATGAATCATGAATTATGAATCATGAATTGAATAATAAATCATGAATCATGAATCATTAATCATGAATTGAATCATGAATCATAAATCATGAATCATGAATTGAACCATTAATCATGAATCATGAATCATAATTCATAAATTGAATCATGAATCATAAATTGAATCATGAATCATGAATTGAATCATGAATCATGAATCATGAATCATGAATTGAATCATGAATCATGAATCGAATCATGAATCATGAATTGAATCATGAATCATGAATCGAATCATGAATCATGAATCGAATCATAAATCATGAATTGAATCATGAATCATGAATCGAATCATGAATCATGAATTGAAAATGAATCATGAATAATGAATCATGAATTAAATCATGAATCATGAATTAAATCATGAATCATGAATAATTAATCAAATCATGAATCATTAATCATGAATCATGAATCGAATCAAGAATCATGAATCATGAATCGAATCATGAATCATGAATTGAATCATGAATCATTAATCAAATCATTAATCATGAAATGAATCATGAATCATGAAGCATGAATTGAATCATGTATTCAATAATGAATAATGAATCGAATCATGAATCATGAATTGAATCATGAATCGATTCATGAATCATGAATTGAATTATGAATTGAATCATGAATCATGAATTTAATCATGAATCATAAATCATGAATTGAATCATGAATCATGAATTATGAATCATGAATTGAATAATGAATCATGAATCATGAATCATTAATCATGAATTGAATCATGAATCATAAATCATGAATCATGAATTGAACCATTAATCATGAATCATGAATCATAATTCATAAATTGAATCATGAATCATAAATTGAATCATGAATCATGAATTGAATCATGAATCATGAATCATGAATTAAATCATGAATCATGAATCATGAATTGAATCATGAATCAAGAATCATGAATTGAATCATGAATCATGAATCATGAATCATGAATTGAATCATGAATCATGAATTATGAATCATGAATTGAATCATGAATCATGAATCATGAATTAAATCATGAATCATGAATTATGAATCATGAACTGAATCATGAATCATGAATCATGAATTGAATCATGAATCATGAATTGAATCATGAATCATGAATTATAAATCATGAATTGAATCATGAATCATGAATTGAATCATGAATCATGAATTAAATCATGAATCATGAATCATAATTCATAAATTGAATCATGAATCATGAACCATGAATTTAATCATGAATTGAATCATGAATTGAATCATGAATCATGAATCATGAATTGAATCATGAATCATGAATTGAATCTTGAATAATGAATCATAATTCATAAATTAAATCATGAATCATGAATCATGAATTGAATCATGAATTGAATCATGAATCATGAATTGAATCATGAATCATGAATCATGAATTGAATCATGAATCTTGAATTGAATCATGAATCATGAATTATGAATCATGAATTGAATCATGAATCATGAATCATGAATCATGAATTGAATCATGAATCATGAATTATAAATCATGAATTGAATAATGAATCATGAATCATGAATCATTAATCATGAATTGAATCATGAATCATAAATCATGAATCATGAATTGAACCATTAATCATGAATCATGAATCATAATTCATAAATTGAATCATGAATCATAAATTGAATCATGAATCATGAATTGAATCATGAATCATGAATTAAATCATGAATCATGAATCATGAATTGAATCATGAATCATGAATCATGAATTGAATCATGAATCATGAATCATGAATTGAATCATGAATCATGAATTATGAATCATGAATTGAATCATGAATCATGAATCATGAATTAAATCATGAATCATGAATTATGAATCATGAACTGAATCATGAATCATGAATCATGAATTGAATCATGAATCATGAATTGAATCATGAATCATGAATTATAAATCATGAATTGAATCATGAATCATGAATTGAATCATGAATCATGAATTGAATCATGAATCATGAATTAAATCATGAATCATGAATCATAATTCATAAATTGAATCATGAATCATGAACCATGAATTTAATCATGAATTGAATCATGAATCATGAATCATGAATTGAATCATGAATCATGAATTGAATCTTGAATAATGAATCATAATTCATAAATTAAATCATGAATCATGAATCATGAATTGAATCATGAATTGAATCATGAATCATGAATTGAATCATGAATCATGAATCATGAATTGAATCATGTATCATGAATCTTGAATTGAATCATGAATCATGAATTATGAATCATGAATTGAATCATGAATCATGAATCATGAATCATGAATTGAATCATGAATCATGAATTATAAATCATGAATTGAATCATGACTCATGAATTGAATCATGAATCATATATCATGAATCATGAATTGAATCATGAATCATGAATCATGAATCATGAATTGAATCATGAATCATGAATCATGAATCATGAATCGAATCATGAATCATGAATCATGAATCGAATCATGAATCATGAATTGAAAATGAATCATGAATCATGAATCATGAATTGAATCATGAATCATGAATAATAAATCAAATCATGAATAATGAATCATTAATCAAATCATGAATCATGAAATGAATCATGAATCATGAATCATGAATCGAATCATGAATCATGAATTGAATCATGAATTCAATAATGAATAATGAATCGAATCATGAATCATGAATTGAATCATGAATCGATTCATGAATCATGAATTGAATCATGAATCGATTCATGAATCATGAATCGATTCATGAATCATGAATCGATTCATGAATCATGAATTGAATCATGAATCATGAATTAAATCATGAATCATGAATCATGAATTGAATCATGAATCATGAATCATGAATTGAATCAGGAATCATGAATCATGAATCATGAATTGAATCATGAATCAAGAATCATGAATTGAATCATGAATCATGAATCATGAATTGAATCATGAATCATGAATCATGAATTGAATCAGGAATCATGAATCATGAATCATGAATCAAGAATCATGAATCAAGAATCATGAATCAAATCATGAATCATGAATTGAATCATGAATCATGAATAATGAAATGAATCATGATTCATGAAATGAATCATAAATCATGAATTGAATCATGAATCATGAATTGAATAATGAAATGAATCATGAATCATGAATCGAATCATGAATCATGAATAATGAATAGAATCATGAATCTTGAATCATGAATTGAATCATGAATCATGAATCATGAATCGAATCATGAATCATGAATCGTGACATGTATTGAACCATGAATCATGAATTGAATCATGAATCATGAATTATGAATCATGAATCATGAAATGAATCATGAATCATGAATCGAATCATGAATCATGAATTATGAATCATGAATTGAATCATGAATCATGAATTGAATCATGAATTGAATCATGAATCATGAATTGAATCATGAATTGAATCATGAATCATGAATCGAATCATGAATCATGAATCATGAATCATGAATTGAATTATGAATTAAATCATGAATCATGAATTGAATCATGAATCATGAATAATGAATTGAATCATGAATCATGAATTGAATCATGAATCATGAATCGAATCATGAATCATGAATCATGAATCATGAATCATGAATCATGTATCGAATCATAAATCATGAATTGAATCATGAATCATGAATTGAATAATGAAATGAATCATGAATCATGAATCGAATCATGAATCATGAATAATGAATAGAATCATGAATCTTGAATCATGAATTGAATCATGAATCATGAATCATGAATCGAATCATGAATCATGAATCGTGACATGTATTGAACCATGAATCATGAATTGAATCATGAATCATGAATTATGAATCATGAATCATGAAATGAATCATGAATCATGAATCGAATCATGAATCATGAATTATGAATCATGAATTGAATCATGAATCATGAATTGAATCATGAATTGAATCATGAATCATGAATTGAATCATGAATTGAATCATGAATCATGAATCGAATCATGAATCATGAATCATGAATCATGAATTGAATTATGAATTAAATCATGAATCATGAATCATGAATTGAAACATGAATCATGAATCATGAATCAAATCATGAATTGAATCATAAATTGAATCATGAATTGAATCATGAATCATGAATTGAATCATGAATCATGAATTGAATCATGAATCATGAATTGAATCATGAATCATGAATCATGAATCATAAATTGAATCATGAATCATAAATCATGAATTGAATCATGAATCATGAATCAATACATAAATCATGAATTGAATCATGAATCGATTCATGAATCATGAATTGAATTATGAATTGAATCATGAATCATGAATTTAATCATGAATCATAAATCATGAATTGAATCATGAATCATGAATTATGAATCATGAATTGAATAATGAATCATGAATCATGAATCATTAATCATGAATTGAATCATGAATCATAAATCATGAATCATGAATTGAACCATTAATCATGAATCATGAATCATAATTCATAAATTGAATCATGAATCATAAATTGAATCATGAATCATGAATTGAATCATGAATCATGAATCATGAATTAAATCATGAATCATGAATCATGAATTGAATCATGAATCATGAATCATGAATTGAATCATGAATCATGAATCATGAATTGAATCATGAATCATGAATTATGAATCATGAATTAAATCATGAATCATGAATCATGAATTAAATCATGAATCATGAATTATGAATCATGAACTGAATCATGAATCATGAATCATGAATTGAATCATGAATCATGAATTGAATCATGAATCATGAATTATAAATCATGAATTGAATCATGAATCATGAATTGAATCATGAATCATGAATTGAATCATGAATCATGAATTAAATCATGAATCATGAATCATAATTCATAAATTGAATCATGAATCATGAACCATGAATTTAATCATGAATTGAATCATGAATTGAATCATGAATCATGAATCATGAATTGAATCATGAATCATGAATTGAATCTTGAATAATGAATCATAATTCATAAATTAAATCATGAATCATGAATCATGAATTGAATCATGAATTGAATCATGAATCATGAATTGAATCATGAATCATGAATCATGAATTGAATCATGTATCATGAATCTTGAATTGAATCATGAATCATGAATTATGAATCATGAATTGAATCATGAATCATGAATCATGAATCATGAATTGAATCATGAATCATGAATTATAAATCATGAATTGAATCATGAATCATGAATTGAATCATGAATCATGAATCATGAATCATGAATTGAATCATGAATCATGAATTGAATCATGAATCATGAATTGAATCATGAATCATGAATCATGAATTGAATCATGAATCATGAATCATGCATCATAATTCATAAATTGAATCATGAATCATGAATTGAATCATGAATTAAATCATGAATCATGAATCATGAATTGAATCATGAATCATGACTCATGAATTGAATCATGAATCATATATCATGAATCATGAATTGAATCATGAATCATGAATCATGAATCATGAATTGAATCATGAATCATGAATCATGAATCATGAATCGAATCATGAATCATGAATCATGAATCGAATCATGAATCATGAATTGAAAATGAATCATGAATCATGAATCATGAATTGAATCATGAATCATGAATAATAAATCAAATCATGAATAATGAATCATTAATCAAATCATGAATCATGAAATGAATCATGAATCATGAATCATGAATCGAATCATGAATCATGAATTGAATCATGAATTCAATAATGAATAATGAATCGAATCATGAATCATGAATTGAATCATGAATCGATTCATGAATCATGAATCGATTCATGAATCATGAATTGAATCATGAATCATGAATTAAATCATGAATCATGAATCATGAATTGAATCATGAATCATGAATCATGAATTGAATCAGGAATCATGAATCATGAATCATGAATTGAATCATGAATCAAGAATCATGAATTGAATCATGAATCATGAATCATGAATTGAATCATGAATCATGAATTGAATCATGAATTGAATCATGAATCATGAATCATGAATTGAATCATGAATCATGAATCAAGAATCATGAATCAAGAATCATGAATCAAATCATGAATCATGAATTGAATCATGAATCATGAATAATGAAATGAATCATGATTCATGAAATGAATCATGAATCATGAATCATGTATCGAATCATAAATCATGAATTGAATCATGAATCATGAATTGAATCATGAATCATGAATAATGAATTGAATCATGAATCATGAATTGAATCATGAATCATGAATCGAATCATGAATCATGAATCATGAATCATGAATCATGAATCATGTATCGAATCATAAATCATGAATTGAATCATGAATCATGAATTGAATAATGAAATGAATCATGAATCATGAATCGAATCATGAATCATGAATAATGAATAGAATCATGAATCTTGAATCATGAATTGAATCATGAATCATGAATCATGAATCGAATCATGAATCATGAATCGTGACATGTATTGAATCATGAATCATGAATCATGAATTGAATCATGAATCATGAATTATGAATCATGAATCATGAAATGAATCATGAATCATGAATCGAATCATGAATCATGAATTATGAATCATGAATTGAATCATGAATCATGAATTGAATCATGAATTGAATCATGAATCATGAATTGAATCATGAATTGAATCATGAATCATGAATCGAATCATGAATCATGAATCATGAATCATGAATTGAATTATGAATTAAATCATGAATCATGAATCATGAATTGAAACATGAATCATGAATCATGAATCAAATCATGAATTGAATCATAAATTGAATCATGAATTGAATCATGAATCATGAATTGAATCATGAATCATGAATTGAATCATGAATCATGAATTGAATCATGAATCATGAATCATGAATCATAAATTGAATCACGAATCATAAATCATGAATTGAATCATGAATCATGAATCGATACATAAATCATGAATTGAATCATGAATCATGAATAGAATCATGAATCATGAATTGAATCATGAATCATAAATCATGAATTGAATCATGAATTGAATCATGAATCATGAATCGAATCCTGAATCATGAATTGAATCATGAATTAAATCCTGAATCATGAATTGAATCATGAATTAAATCATGAATTGAATCATGAATTAAATCATGAATTGAATCATGAATTAAATCATCATTTGAATCATGAATCATTAATTGAATCATGAATCATGAATCATAAATCAAATCATGAATCATGAATTGAATCATGAATCGAATCATGAATTGAGTCATGAATCATGAATTGAATCATGAATCATGAATTATGAATCATGAATCATGAAATGAATCATGAATCATGAATCGAATCATGAATCATGAATTATGAATCATGAATTGAATCATGAATCATGAATTGAATCATGAATTGAATCATGAATCATGAATCATGAATTGAAACATGAATCATGAATCATGAATCAAATCATGAATTGAATCATAAATTGAATCATGAATTGAATCATGAATCATGAATTGAATCATGAATCATGAATTGAATCATGAATCATGAATTGAATCATGAATCATGAATCATGAATCATAAATTGAATCATGAATCATAAATCATGAATTGAATCATGAATCATGAATCGATACATAAATCATGAATTGAATCATGAATCATGAATAGAATCATGAATCATGAATTGAATCATGAATCATAAATCATGAATTGAATCATGAATTGAATCATGAATCATGAATCGAATCCTGAATCATGAATTGAATCATGAATTAAATCATGAATTGAATCATGAATTAAATCATGAATTGAATCATGAATTAAATCATCATTTGAATCATAAATCATTAATTGAATCATGAATCATGAATCATAAATCAAATCATGAATCATGAATTGAATCATGAATCGAATCATGTATTGAACCATGAATCATGAATTGAATCATGAATCATGAATTATGAATCATGAATCATGAAATGAATCATGAATCATGAATCGAATCATGAATCATGAATTATGAATCATGAATTGAATCATGAATCATGAATTGAATCATGAATTGAATCATGAATCATGAATTGAATCATGAATTGAATCATGAATCATGAATCGAATCATGAATCATGAATCATGAATCATGAATTGAATTATGAATTAAATCATGAATCATGAATTGAATCATGAATCATGAATAATGAATTGAATCATGAATCATGAATTGAATCATGAATCATGAATCGAATCATGAATCATGAATCATGAATCATGAATCATGAATCATGTATCGAATCATAAATCATGAATTGAATCATGAATCATGAATTGAATAATGAAATGAATCATGAATCATGAATCGAATCATGAATCATGAATAATGAATAGAATCATGAATCTTGAATCATGAATTGAATCATGAATCATGAATCATGAATCGAATCATGAATCATGAATCGTGACATGTATTGAACCATGAATCATGAATTGAATCATGAATCATGAATTATGAATCATGAATCATGAAATGAATCATGAATCATGAATCGAATCATGAATCATGAATTATGAATCATGAATTGAATCATGAATCATGAATTGAATCATGAATTGAATCATGAATCATGAATTGAATCATGAATTGAATCATGAATCATGAATCGAATCATGAATCATGAATCATGAATCATGAATTGAATTATGAATTAAATCATGAATCATGAATCATGAATTGAAACATGAATCATGAATCATGAATCAAATCATGAATTGAATCATAAATTGAATCATGAATTGAATCATGAATCATGAATTGAATCATGAATCATGAATTGAATCATGAATCATGAATTGAATCATGAATCATGAATCATGAATCATAAATTGAATCATGAATCATAAATCATGAATTGAATCATGAATCATGAATCAATACATAAATCATGAATTGAATCATGAATCGATTCATGAATCATGAATTGAATTATGAATTGAATCATGAATCATGAATTTAATCATGAATCATAAATCATGAATTGAATCATGAATCATGAATTATGAATCATGAATTGAATAATGAATCATGAATCATGAATCATTAATCATGAATTGAATCATGAATCATAAATCATGAATCATGAATTGAACCATTAATCATGAATCATGAATCATAATTCATAAATTGAATCATGAATCATAAATTGAATCATGAATCATGAATTGAATCATGAATCATGAATCATGAATTAAATCATGAATCATGAATCATGAATTGAATCATGAATCATGAATCATGAATTGAATCATGAATCATGAATCATGAATTGAATCATGAATCATGAATTATGAATCATGAATTAAATCATGAATCATGAATCATGAATTAAATCATGAATCATGAATTATGAATCATGAACTGAATCATGAATCATGAATCATGAATTGAATCATGAATCATGAATTGAATCATGAATCATGAATTATAAATCATGAATTGAATCATGAATCATGAATTGAATCATGAATCATGAATTGAATCATGAATCATGAATTAAATCATGAATCATGAATCATAATTCATAAATTGAATCATGAATCATGAACCATGAATTTAATCATGAATTGAATCATGAATTGAATCATGAATCATGAATCATGAATTGAATCATGAATCATGAATTGAATCTTGAATAATGAATCATAATTCATAAATTAAATCATGAATCATGAATCATGAATTGAATCATGAATTGAATCATGAATCATGAATTGAATCATGAATCATGAATCATGAATTGAATCATGTATCATGAATCTTGAATTGAATCATGAATCATGAATTATGAATCATGAATTGAATCATGAATCATGAATCATGAATCATGAATTGAATCATGAATCATGAATTATAAATCATGAATTGAATCATGAATCATGAATTGAATCATGAATCATGAATCATGAATCATGAATTGAATCATGAATCATGAATTGAATCATGAATCATGAATCATGAATTGAATCATGAATCATGAATCATGCATCATAATTCATAAATTGAATCATGAATCATGAATTGAATCATGAATTAAATCATGAATCATGAATCATGAATTGAATCATGAATCATGACTCATGAATTGAATCATGAATCATATATCATGAATCATGAATTGAATCATGAATCATGAATCATGAATCATGAATTGAATCATGAATCATGAATCATGAATCATGAATCGAATCATGAATCATGAATCATGAATCGAATCATGAATCATGAATTGAAAATGAATCATGAATCATGAATCATGAATTGAATCATGAATCATGAATAATAAATCAAATCATGAATAATGAATCATTAATCAAATCATGAATCATGAAATGAATCATGAATCATGAATCATGAATCGAATCATGAATCATGAATTGAATCATGAATTCAATAATGAATAATGAATCGAATCATGAATCATGAATTGAATCATGAATCGATTCATGAATCATGAATCGATTCATGAATCATGAATTGAATCATGAATCATGAATTAAATCATGAATCATGAATCATGAATTGAATCATGAATCATGAATCATGAATTGAATCAGGAATCATGAATCATGAATCATGAATTGAATCATGAATCAAGAATCATGAATTGAATCATGAATCATGAATCATGAATTGAATCATGAATCATGAATTGAATCATGAATTGAATCATGAATCATGAATCATGAATTGAATCATGAATCATGAATCAAGAATCATGAATCAAGAATCATGAATCAAATCATGAATCATGAATTGAATCATGAATCATGAATAATGAAATGAATCATGCTTCATGAAATGAATCATGAATCATGAATCATGTATCGAATCATAAATCATGAATTGAATCATGAATCATGAATTGAATCATGAATCATGAATAATGAATTGAATCATGAATCATGAATTGAATCATGAATCATGAATCGAATCATGAATCATGAATCATGAATCATGAATCATGAATCATGTATCGAATCATAAATCATGAATTGAATCATGAATCATGAATTGAATAATGAAATGAATCATGAATCATGAATCGAATCATGAATCATGAATAATGAATAGAATCATGAATCTTGAATCATGAATTGAATCATGAATCATGAATCATGAATCGAATCATGAATCATGAATCGTGACATGTATTGAATCATGAATCATGAATCATGAATTGAATCATGAATCATGAATTATGAATCATGAATCATGAAATGAATCATGAATCATGAATCGAATCATGAATCATGAATTATGAATCATGAATTGAATCATGAATCATGAATTGAATCATGAATTGAATCATGAATCATGAATTGAATCATGAATTGAATCATGAATCATGAATCGAATCATGAATCATGAATCATGAATCATGAATTGAATTATGAATTAAATCATGAATCATGAATCATGAATTGAAACATGAATCATGAATCATGAATCAAATCATGAATTGAATCATAAATTGAATCATGAATTGAATCATGAATCATGAATTGAATCATGAATCATGAATTGAATCATGAATCATGAATTGAATCATGAATCATGAATCATGAATCATAAATTGAATCATGAATCATAAATCATGAATTGAATCATGAATCATGAATCGATACATAAATCATGAATTGAATCATGAATCATGAATAGAATCATGAATCATGAATTGAATCATGAATCATAAATCATGAATTGAATCATGAATTGAATCATGAATCATGAATCGAATCCTGAATCATGAATTGAATCATGAATTAAATCATGAATTGAATCATGAATTAAATCATGAATTGAATCATGAATTAAATCATCATTTGAATCATGAATCATTAATTGAATCATGAATCATGAATCATAAATCAAATCATGAATCATGAATTGAATCATGAATCGAATCATGAATTGAGTCATGAATCATGAATTGAATCATGAATCATGAATTGAATCATGAATCATGAATCATGAATCATAAATCATGAATTGAATCATGAATCATGAATCGAATCATGAATCCTGAATTGAATCATGAATCATAAATCATGAATTGAATCATGAATCATGAATCGAATCATGAATCATGAATTGAATCATGAATCACGAATCATGAATTGAATCATGAATCATGAATTGAATCATTAATCATGAATTATGAATCATGAATTGAATCATGAATTGAATCATGAATCATGAATCATGAATTCAATCATGAATCATGAATCAAGAATCATGAATCATAAATTGAATCATGAATCATGAGTCATGAATTGAATCATGAATTGAATCATGAATCATGAATCATGAATTAAATCATGAATCATGAATAGAATCATGAATCATGAATTTAATCATGAATCATGAATCGAATCATGAATCATGAATCATGAATCGAATCATGAATCATGAATCATGAATTGAATCATAAATCATGAATCATGAATCTAATCATGAATCATGAATCATGAATTAAATCATGAATCATGAATAGAATCATGAATCATGAATTTAATCATGAATCATGAATCGAATCATGAATCATGAATCATGAATCGAATCATGAATCATGAATCATGAATTGAATCATAAATCATGAATCATGAATCTAATCATGAATCATGAATCATGAATCGAATCATGAATCATAAATTATGAATCGAATCATGAATTATGAATCAGGAATTGAATCATTAATCATGAATTGAATCATGAATCTTGAATTATGAATCATAAATTGAATCATGAATAATGAATTGAATCATAAATCATGAATCATGAATTGAATCATGAATCAAAAATTGAATCATAAATCATGAATCATGAATTAAATCATGAATCATGAATCATGAATTGAATCATGAATCATGAATCATGAATTGAATCATGAATCATGAATCATGAATCATGAATTGAATCATGAATCAAGAATCATGAATTGAATCATGAATCATGAATCATGAATTGAATCATGAATTGAATCATGAATCATGAATCATGAATTGAATCATGAATCATGAATCGAATCATGAATCATGAATCATGTATCGAATCATAAATCATGAATTGAATCATGAATCATGAATTGAATCATGAATCATGAATTGAATCATGAATCATGAATTGAATCATGAATCAAGAATCATGAATCAAGAATCATGAATCAAATCATGAATCATGAATTGAATCATGAATCATGAATAATGAAATGAATCATGATTCATGAAATGAATCATGATTCATGAATCATGTATCGAATCATAAATCATGAATTGAATCATGAATCATGAATTGAATCATGAAATGAATCATGAATCATGAATTGAATCATGAAATGAATTATGAATCATGAATCGAATCATGAATCATGAATAATGAATAGAATCATGAATCTTGAATCATGAATTGAATCATGAATCATGAATCATGAATCAAATCATGAATCATGAATCGTGACATGTATTGAATCATGAATCATGAATTATGAATCATGAATTGAATCATGAATCATGAATCATGAATCATGAATTGAATTATGAATTGAATCATGAATCATGAATCATGTATTGAATCATGAATTATGAATCATGAATCATGAATCATGAATTGAATCATGAATCATGAATCATGAATTGAATCATGAATTATGAATCAAGAATCATGAATTGAATCATGAATCAAGAATCATGAATTGAATCATGAATCATGAATCATGAATTGAATCATGAATTGAATCATGAATCATGAATCATGAATTGAATCATGAATCAAGAATCATGAATCAAGAATCATGAATCAATTAATGAATCATGAATTGAATCATGAATCATGAATAATGAATTGAATCATGAATCATGAATCGAATCATGAATCATGAATCATGTATCGAATCATAAATCATGAATCAAATCATGAATCATGAATTGAATCATGAATCATGAATAATGAAATGAATCATGATTCATGAAATGAATCATGAATCATGAATCATGTATCGAATCATAAATCATGAATTGACTCATGAATCATGAATTGAATCATGAAATGAATCATGAATCATGAATTGAATCATGAAATGAATTATGAATCATGAATCGAATCATGAATCAAGAATCATGAATCACTTAATGAATCATGATTTGAATCATGAATCATGAATAATGAATTGAATCATGAATCATGAATCGAATCATGAATCATGAATCATGTATCGAATCATAAATCATGAATTGAATCAGGAATCATGAATTGAATCATGAATCATGAATTGAATCATGAATCAAGAATCATGAATCAAGAATCATGAATCAAATCATGAATCATGAATTGAATCATGAATCATGAATAATGAAATGAATCATGATTCATTAAATGAATCATGAATCATGAATCATGTATCGAATCATAAATCATGAATTGAATCATGAATCATGAATTGAATCATGAAATGAATCATGAATCATGAATTGAATCATGAAATGAATTATGAATCATGAATCGAATCATGAATCATGAATAATGAATAGAATCATGAATCTTGAATCATGAATTGAATCATGAATCATGAATCATGAATCAAATCATGAATCATGAATCGTGACATGTATTGAATCATGAATCATGAATTATGAATCATGTATTGAATCTTGAATCATGAATCATGAATCATGAATTGAATTATGAATTGAATCATGAATCATGAATCATGTATTGAATCATGAATTATGAATCATGAATCATGAATTGAATCATGAATCATGAATCATGAATTGAATCATGAATTATGAATCAAGAATCATGAATTATGAATCAAGAATCATGAATTGAATCATGAATCATGAATCATGAATTGAATCATGAATTGAATCATGAATCATGAATCATGAATTGAATCATGAATCAAGAATCATGAATCAAGAATCATGAATCAATTAATGAATCATGAATTGAATCATGAATCAATTAATGAATCATGAATTGAATCATGAATCATGAATCGAATCATGAATCATGAATCATGTATCGAATCATAAATCATGAATTGAATCATGAATCATGAATTGAATCATGAATCATGAATCATGAATTGAATCATGAATCAAGAATCATGAATCAAGAATCATGAATCAAATCATGAATCATGAATTGAATCATGAATCATGAAGAATGAAATGAATCATGATTCATGAAATGAATCATGAATCATGAATCATGTATCGAATCATAAATCATGAATTGAATCATGAATCATGAATTGAATCATGAAATGAATCATGAATCATGAATTGAATCATGAAATGAATTATGAATCATGAATCGAATCATGAATCATGAATAATGAATAGAATCATGAATCTTGAATCATGAATTGAATCATGAATCATGAATCATGAATCAAATCATGAATCATGAATCGTGACATGTATTGAATCATGAATCATGAATTATGAATCATGAATTGAATCATGAATCATGAATCATGAATCACGAATTGAATTATGAATTGAATCATGAATCATGAATCATGTATTGAATCATGAATTATGAATCATGAATCATGAATCATGAATTGAATCATGAATCATGAATCATGAATTGAATCATGAATTATGAATCAAGAATCATGAATCAAATCATGAATCATGAATCGAATCATGAATCATGAATTGAATCATGAATCATGAATAATGAAATGAATCATAAATCATAAAATGAATCAAGAATAATGAAATGAATCATGAATCATGAATCATGAATTGAATCATGAATCATGAATCGCATCATGAATCATGAATAATAAATCATGAAATGAATCATGAATCGAATAATGAATCATGAATAATGAATTGAATCATGAATCATGAATCATGAATTGAATCATTAATCATGAATTGAATCATGAATCATGAATCATGAATCATGAATCATGTATCGAATCATAAATCATGAATTGAATCATGAATCATGAATCGAATCATGAATCATGAATAGAATTATGAATCATGAATTGAATCATGAATCATGAATCATGGATTGAATCATGAATTGAATCATGAATTGAATCATGAATCATGAATCGAATCATGAATCATGAATCATGAATCATGAATTGAATTATGAATTAAATCATGAATCATGAATAATGAATTGAATCATGAATCATGAATTGAATCATGAATCATGAAATGAATCATGAATCATGAATCATGTATCGAATCATAAATCATGAATTGAATCATGAATCATGAATTGAATCATGAATCATGAATAATGAATTGAATCATGAATCATGAATTGAATCATGAATCATGAATCGAATCATGAATCATGAATCATGAATCATGAATCATGTATCGAATCATAAATCATGAATTGAATCATGAATCATGAATTGAATAATGAAATGAATCATGAATCATGAATCGAATCATGAATCATGAATAATGAATAGAATCATGAATCTTGAATCATAAATTGAATCATGAATCATGAATCGAATCATGAATCATGAATAATGAATAGAATCATGAATCTTGAATCATAAATTGAATCATGAATCATGAATCATGAATCGAATCATGAATCATGAATCGTGACATGTATTGAATCATGAATCATGAATTATGTATCATGAATTGAATCATGAATCATGAATCATGAATTGAATCATGAATCATGAATTATGAATCATGAATCATGAAATGAATCATGAATCATGAATCGAATCATGAATCATGAATTATGAATCATGAATTGAATCATGAATCATGAATTGAATCATGAATTGAATCATGAATCATGAATTGAATCATGAATTGAATCATGAATCATGAATCGAATCATGAATCATGAATCATGAATCATGAATTGAATTATGAATTAAATCATGAATCATGAATCATGAATTGAAACATGAATCATGAATCATGAATCAAATCATGAATTGAATCATAAATTGAATCATGAATTGAATCATGAATCATGAATTGAATCATGAATCATGAATTGAATCATGAATCATGAATCATGAATCATAAATTGAATCATGAATCATAAATCATGAATTGAATCATGAATCATGAATCGATACATAAATCATGAATTGAATCATGAATCATGAATCGAATCATGAATCATGAATTGAATCATGAATCATGAATCATGAATTGAATCATGAATTGAATCATGAATCATGAATCGAATCCTGAATCATGAATTGAAATATGAATTAAATCATGAAATGAATCATGAATTAAATCATGAATTGAATCATGAATTAAATCATCATTTGAATCATGAATCATTAATTGAATCATGAATCATGAATCATGAATTGAATCATGAATTGAATCATGAATCATGAATTGAATCATGAATCATAAATCATGAATTGAATCATGAATCATGAATCGAATCATGAATCATGAATTGAATCATGAATCATAAATCATGAATTGAATCATGAATCATGAATCGAATCATGAATCATGAATTGAATCATGAATCACGAATCATGAATTGAATCATGAATCATGAATTGAATCATTAATCATGAATTATGAATCATGAATTGAATCATGAATTGAATCATGAATCATGAATCATGAATTCAATCATGAATCATGAATCAAGAATCATGTATCATAAATTGAATCATGAATCATGAGTCATGAATTGAATCATGAATTGAATCATGAATCATGAATCATGAATCATGAATTAAATCATGAATCATGAATAGAATCATGAATCATGAATTTAATCATGAATCATGAATCGAATCATGAATCATGAATCATGAATCGAATCATGAATCATGAATCATGAATTGAATCATAAATCATGAATCATGAATCTAATCATGAATCATGAATCATGAATCGAATCATGAATCATAAATTATGAATCGAATCATGAATTATGAATCAGGAATTGAATCATTAATCATGAATTGAATCATGAATCTTGAATTATGAATCATAAATTGAATCATGAATAATGAATTGAATCATAAATCATGAATCATGAATTGAATCATGAATCAAAAATTGAATCATAAATCATGAATCATGAATTGAATCATGAATCATGAATCATGAATTAAATCATGAATCATGAATCATGAATTGAATCATGAATCATGAATCATGAATTGAATCATGAATCATGAATCATGAATCATGAATTGAATCATGAATCAAGAATCATGAATTGAATCATGAATCATGAATTGAATCATGAATTGAATCATGAATCAAGAATCATGAATCAAGAATCATGAATCAAGAATCATGAATCAATTAATGAATCATTAATTGAATCATGAATCATGAATAATGAATTGAATCATGAATCATGAATCGAATCATGAATCATGAATCATGTATCGAATCATAAATCATGAATTGAATCATGAATCATGAATTGAATCATGAATCATGAATCATGAATTGAATCGTGAATCAAATCATGAATCATGAATTGAATCATGAATCATGAATAATGAAATGAATCATGATTCATGAAATGAATCATGAATCATGAATCATGTATCGAATCATAAATCATGAATTGAATCATGAATCATGAATTGAATCATGAAATGAATCATGAATCATGAATTGAATCATGAAATGAATTATGAATCATGAATCGAATCATGAATCATGAATAATGAATAGAATCATGAATCTTGAATCATGAATTGAATCATGAATCATGAATCATGAATCAAATCATGAATCATGAATCGTGACATGTATTGAATCATGAATCATGAATTATGAATCATGAATTGAATCATGAATCATGAATCATGAATCATGAATTGAATTATGAATTAATTCATGAATCATGAATCATGTATTGAATCATGAATTATGAATCATGAATCATGAATCATGAATTGAATCATGAATCATGAATCATGAATTGAATCATGAATTATGAATCAAGAATCATGAATTATGAATCATGAATCATGAATTGAATCATGAATCATGAATCATGAATTGAATCATGAATTATGAATCAAGAATCATGAATTGAATCATGAATCAAGAATCATGAATTGAATCATGAATCATGAATCATGAATTGAATCATGAATCATGAATCATGAATTGAATCATGAATCAAGAATCATTAATCAAGAATCATGAATCAATTAATGAATCATGAATTGAATCATGAATCATGAATTATAAATCATGAATTGAATCATGAATCATGAATCATGAATCATGAATAATGAATTGAATCATGAATTGAATCATGAATCATGAATCATGAATTGAATCATGAATTATGAATCAAGAATCATGAATCATGAATCATGAATCGAATCATGAATCATGAATCGAATCATGAATCATGAATAATAAATCCTGAAATAAATCATGAATCATGAATCATGAATCGAATCATGAATCATGAATAATGAATTGAATCATGATTAATGAATTGAATCATGAATCATGAATCGAATCATGAATCATGAATCATGAATCATGAATCATGTATCGAATCATAAATCATGAATTGAATCATGAATCATGAATTGAATCATGAATCATGAATAATGAATTGGATCATGAATCATGAATTGAATCATGAATCATGAATCGAATCATGAATCATGAATCATGAATCATGTATCGAATCATAAATCATGAATTGAATCATGAATCATGAATTGTATCATGAATCATAAATCGAATCATGAATCATGAATTGAATCATGAATCATGAATTGAATCATGAATTGAATCATGAATTGAATCATGAATCATGAATCGAATCATGAATCATGAATCATGAATCATGAATTGAATTATGAATTAAATCATGAATCATGAATCATGAATTGAATCATGAATCATGAATCAAATCATGAATTGAATCATAAATTAAATCATGAATTGAATCATGAATCATGAATTGAATCATGAATCATGAATTGAATCATGAATCATGAATTATGAATCATAAATAGAATCATGAATCATAAATCATGAATTGAATCATGAATCATGAATCGATACATAAATCATGAATTGAATCATGAATCATGAATCATGAATCGAATCATGAATCATGAATCGAATCATGAATCATGAATAATAAATTCTGAAATAAATCATGAATCATGAATCGAATCATGAATCATGAATAATGAATTAAATCATGATTAATGAATTGAATCATGAATCATGAATCGAATCATGAATCATGAATCATGAATCATGAATCATGTATCGAATCATAAATCATGAATTGAATCATGAATCATGAATTGAATCATGAATCATGAATAATGAATTGGATCATGAATCATGAATTGAATCATGAATCATGAATCGAATCATGAACCATGAATCATGAATCATGTATCGATTCATAAATCATGAATTGAATCATGAATCATGAATTGAATCATGAATCATGAATCGAATCATGAATCATGAATTGAATCATGAATCATGAATTGAATCATGAATTGAATCATGAATTGAATCATGAATCATGAATCGAATCATGAATCATGAATCGAATCATGAATCATGAATCATGAATCATGAATTGAATTATGAATTAAATCATGAATCATGAATTGAATCATGAATCATGAATCACATCATGAATTGAATCATAAATTAAATCATTAATTGAATCATGAATCATGAATTGAATCATGAATCATGAATTGAATCATGAATCATGAATCATGAATCATAAATAGAATCATGAATCATAAATCATGAATTGAATCATGAATCATGAATCGATACATAAATCATGAATTGAATCATGAATCATGAATCATGAATCATAAATTGAATCATGAATCATAAATCATGAATTGAATCATGAATCATGAATCGATACATAAATCATGAATTGAATCATGAATCATGAATCGAATCATGAATCATGAATTGAATCATGAATTATGAATCATGAATTGAATCATGAATTGAATCATGAATCATGAATCGAATCCTGAATCATGAATTGAATCATGAATTAAATCATGAATTGAATCATGAATTAAATCATGAATTGAATCATGAATTGAATCATGAATCATGAATCGAATCATGAATCATGAATCGAATCATGAATCATGAATAATGAATTGAATCATGATTAATGAATTGAATCATGAATCATGAATCGAATCATGAATCATGAATCATGAATCATGAATCATGAATCATGAATCATGTATCGAATCATAAATCATGAATTGAATCATGAATCATGAATTGAATCATGAATCATGAATAATGAATTGGATCATGAATCATGAATTGTATCATGAATTATGAATCGAATCATAAATCATGAATTGAATCATGAATCATGAATCGAATCATAAATCATGAATTAAATCATGAATAATGAATCGAATCATGAATCATGAATTGAATCATAAATCATGAATTGAATCATTAATTGAATCATGAATCATGAATCGAATCCTGAATCATGAATTGAATCATGAATTAAATCATGAATTGATTCTTGAATTAAATCATCAATTGAATCATGAATCATGAATTGAATCATGAATCATAAATCAAATCATGAATCATGAATTGAATCATGAATCGAATCATGAATCATGAATTGAATCATGAATTGAATCATGAATCGAATCATGAATCATGAATTGAATCATGAATCATAAATCATGAATTGAATCATGAATCATGAATCATGAATTGAATCATGAATTATGAATCAAGAATCATGAATCATGAATCATGAATCGAATCATGAATCATGAATCGAATCATAAATCATGAATAATAAATCCTGAAATAAATCATGAATCATGAATCATGAATCGAATCATGAATCATGAATAATGAATTGAATCATGATTAATGAATTGAATCATGAATCATGAATCGAATCATGAATCATGAATCATGAATCATGAATCATGTATCGAATCATAAATCATGAATTGAATCATGAATCATGAATTGAATCATGAATCATGAATAATGAATTGGATCATGAATCATGAATTGAATCATGAATCATGAATCGAATCATGAATCATGAATCATGAATCATGTATCGAATCATAAATCATGAATTGAATCATGAATCATGAATTGTATCATGAATCATGAATCGAATCATGAATCATGAATTGAATCATGAATCATGAATTGAATCATGAATTGAATCATGAATTGAATCATGAATCATGAATCGAATCATGAATCATGAATCATGAATTGAATTATGAATTAAATCATGAATCATGAATCATGAATTGAATCATGAATCATTAATCAAATCATGAATTGAATCATAAATTAAATCATGAATTGAATCATGAATCATGAATTGAATCATGAATCATGAATTGAATCATGAATCATGAATTATGAATCATAAATAGAATCATGAATCATAAATCATGAATTGAATCATGAATCATGAATCGATACATAAATCATGAATTGAATCATGAATCATGAATCATGAATCGAATCATGAATCATGACTCGAATCATGAATCATGAATAATAAATCCTGAAATAAATCATGAATCATGAATCGAATCATGAATCATGAATAATGAATTAAATCATGATTAATGAATTGAATCATGAATCATGAATCGAATCATGAATCATGAATCATGAATCATGAATCATGTATCGAATCATAAATCATGAATTGAATCATGAATCATGAATTGAATCATGAATCAGGAATAATGAATTGGATCATGAATCATGAATTGAATCATGAATCATGAATCGAATCATGAACCATGAATCATGAATCATGTATCGATTCATAAATCATGAATTGAATCATGAATCATGAATTGAATCATGAATCATGAATCGAATCATGAATCATGAATTGAATCATGAATCATGAATTGAATCATGAATTGAATTATGAATTAAATCATGAATCATGAATTTAATCATGAATCATGAATCACATCATGAATTGAATCATAAATTAAATCATTAATTGAATCATGAATCATGAATTGAATCATGAATCATGAATCGAATCATGAATCATGAATTGAATCATGAATCATGAATTGAATCATGAATTGAATCATGAATTGAATCATGAATCATGAATCGATACATAAATCATGAATTGAATCATGAATCATGAATCGAATCATGAATCATGAATTGAATCATGAATTATGAATCATGAATTGAATCATGAATTGAATCATGAATCATGAATCGAATCCTGAATCATGAATTGAATCATGAATTAAATCATGAATTGAATCATGAATTAAATCATGAATTGAATCATTAATTGAATCATGAATCATGAATCGAATCATGAATCATGAATCGAATCATGAATCATGAATAATAAATCCTGAAATAAATCATGAATCATGAATCGAATCATGAATCATGAATAATGAATTGAATCATGATTAATGAATTGAATCATGAATCATGAATCGAATCATGAATCATGAATCATGAATCATGAATCATGAATCATGAATCATGTATCGAATCATAAATCATGAATTGAATCATGAATCATGAATTGAATCATGAATCATGAATAATGAATTGGATCATGAATTATGAATTGTATCATGAATTATGAATCGAATCATAAATCATGAATTGAATCATGAATCATGAATCGAATCATAAATCATGAATTAAATCATGAATAATGAATCGAATCATGAATCATGAATTGAATCATAAATCATGAATTGAATCATTAATTGAATCATGAATCATGAATCGAATCCTGAATCATGAATTGAATCATGAATTAAATCATGAATTGATTCTTGAATTAAATCATGAATTGAATCATGAATCATGAATTGAATCATGAATCATAAATCAAATCATGAATCATGAATTGAATCATGAATCGAATCATGAATCATGAATTGAATCATGAATTGAATCATGAATCGAATCATGAATCATGAATTGAATCATGAATCATAAATCATGAATTGAATCATGAATCGAATCATGAATCATGAATTGAATCATGAATCATGAATCATAAATCATGAATTGAATCATGAATCATGAATCGAATCATGAATCATGAATTGAATCATGAATCATGAATCGAATCATGAATCAAGAATCATGAATTGAATCATAAATCATGAATCATGAATCGAATCATGAATCATGAATCATGTATCATGAAATGAATCATGAATCATGAATTGAATCATGAATCATGAATTATGAATCATGAATTGAATTATGAATCATGAATTATGAATCATGAATTGCATCATAAATCATGAATCATGAATCGAATCAAGAATCATGAATCATGAATCATGAGTCATGAAATGAATTATGAATCATGAATCATGAATTATGAATCATGAATTATGAATCATGAATCATGAATCATGAATCGAATCATGAATCATGAATTGAATCATGAATCATGAATTGAATCATGAATCATGAATTGAATCATGAATCATGAATCTTGAATTGAATAATGAATCGAATCATGAATTGAATCTTGAAGAATCATGAATTGAATCATGAATCAGGAATTGAATCATGAATTATGAATCATGAATCATGAATCATGAATTGAATTATGAATCATGAATCATGAATAATGAATCATAAATTAAATCATGAATCATGAATCATGAATTGAATTATGAATTAAATCATGAATCATGAATTGAATCATAAATCATGAATCATAATTCATGAATTGAATCATGAATCATGAATCATGAATTGAGACATGAATAATGAATCATGAATTGAATCATGAATCATGAATTGAATCATGAATTGAATCATGAATCATGAATTGAATCATGAATCATGAATTGAATCATGAATTGAATCATAATTCATGAATTGAATCATGAATCGAATCATGAATTGAGTCATGAATCATGTATTGAATCATGAATCATGAATTATGAATCATGTATTGAATCATGAATACAATCATGAATCATAAATCATGAATTCAATCATGAATCATGAATTCAGGCATGAATCATAAATCATGAATCATGAATCATAAATCATGAATCATGAATCATAAATTGAATCATGAATCATGAATCATGAATTATGAATCGAATCATGAATCATAAATAGTGAATCATGAATTGAATCATGAATCATAAATTTTGAATAATGAATCGAATCATGAATCATAAATTATGAATCATGAATTGAATCATGAATCATAAATTTTGAATCATGAATTGAATCATGAATCATGAATTATGAATTATAAATTGAATCATAAATCATGAATCATGAATTGAATCATGAATTATAAATCATGATTCATGAATTGAATCATGAATCATGAATTGAATCATGAATCATGAATCATGAATCATAAATTGAATCATGAATCATGAATCATGAATTGAATCATGAATCATAAATCGAATCATGAATCATAAATTGAATCATGAATCATAAATTAAATCATTAATCATGAATTGAATCATGAATTGAATCATGAATCATGAATCATGAATTGAATCATGAATTGAATCATGAATTATGAATCATGAATTGAATCATGAATCATGAATTATGAATCAAATCATGAATCATAAATAGTGAATCATGAATTGAATCATGAATCATAAATTTTGAATAATGAATCGAATCATGAATCATAAATTATGAATCATGAATTGAATCATGAATCATAAATTTTGAATCATGAATTGAATCATGAATCATGAATTATGAATTATAAATTGAATCATAAATCATGAATCATGAATTGAATCATGAATTATAAATCATGATTCATGAATTGAATCATGAATCATGAATTGAATCATGAATCATGAATCATAAATTGAATCATGAATCATGAATCATGAATTGAATCATGAATCATAAATCGAATCATGAATCATAAATTGAATCATGAATCATAAATTAAATCATTAATCATGAATTGAATCATGAATTGAATCATGAATTATGAATCATGAATTGAATCATGAATCATGAATTATGAATCAAATCATGAATCATGAATTGAATCATGAATCATGAATCAAATCATGAATCATGAATTGAATCATGAATCATGAATAATGAATTGAATCATGAATCATGAATTATGAATCGAATCATGAATCATGAATCATGAATCGAATCATGCATCATGAATAATGAATTGAATCATGAATCATGAATCATGAATTGAATCATGAATCATGAATCAAATCATGAATCATGAATCATGAAATGAATCATGAATCATGAATCGAATAATGAATCATGAATAATGAATTGAATCATGAATGATGAATCATGAATCATGATTTGAATCATGAATCATGAATCATGAATCATGAATCATGAATCATGAATCATGAATCATGAATTGAGTCATGAATCATGAATTGAATCATGAATCATGAATCATGAATTGAATCATGAATCATGAATTAAGAATCATAAATTGAATCATGAATTGAATCATGAATCATGAATCATAAATTGAATCATGAATTGGATCATGAATCATGAATCGAATCATGAATCATGAATTGAATCATGAATCATGAATTGAATCATGAATCATGAATCGAATCATGAATCAAGAATCATGAATTGAATCATGAATCATGAATCATGAATTGAATCATGAATTGAATCATGAATCATAAATCATGAATTGAATTATGAATCATAAATCATGAATCATGAATCATGAATCATGAATCGAATCATGAATCATGAATTGAGACATGAATCATGAATCATGAATTGAATCATGAATTGAATCATGAATCATGAATCATGAATTGAATCATGAATCATAAATCATGAATTGAATCATGAATCATGAATCGAATCATGAATTATGAACTGAATCATGAATCATGAATCGAATCATGAATCATGAATTGAATCATGAATCATGAATTGAATCATGAATTAAATCATGAATCATGAATTGAATCATGAATCATGAATCGAATCATGAATCATGAATTAAATCATGAATCATGAATCATGAATTGTATCATGAATCATGAATCATGAATTGAATCATGAATCATGAATCATGAATCATGAATTGAATCATGAATCAAGAATCATGAATTGAATCATGAATCATTAATCATGAATTGAATCATGAATTGAATCATGAATCATGAATCATGAATTGAATCATGAATCATTAATCAAGAATCATGAATCAAGAATCATGAATCAAATCATGAATCATGAATTGAATCATGAATCATGAATAATGAAATGAATCATGATTCATGAAATGAATCATGAATCATGAATCGAATCATGAATCATGAATAATGAATAAAATCATGAATCTTGAATCATGAATTGAATCATGAATCATGAATCATGAATCGAATCTTGAATCATGACATGTATTGAATCATGAATCATGAATTATAAATCATGAATTGAATCATGAATCATGAATCATGAATTGAATTATGAATTGAATCTTGAATCATGAATCATGAATTTAATCATGAATCATGAATCATGAATTGAATCATGAATCATGAATCATGAATAATGAATTGAATCATGAATTGAATCATGAATTATGAATCAAGAATCATGAATCAAGAATCATGAATCAAATCATGAATAATGAATTGAATCATAAATCATGAATAATGAAATGAATCATAAATCATGAAATGAATAATGAATAATGAAATTAATCATGAATCATGAATCATGAATCGAATCATGAATCATGAATCGAATTATGAATCATGAATAATAAATCCTGAAATAAATCATGAATCATGAATCGAATCATGAATCATGAATAATGAATTGAATCATGATTAATGAATTGAATCATGAATCATGAATCGAATCATGAATCATGAATCATGTATCGAATCATAAATCATGAATTGAATCATGAATCATGAACTGAATCATGAATCATGAATAATGAATTGGATCATGAATCATGAATTGAATCATGAATCATGAATCGAATCATGAATCATGAATCATGAATCATGAATAATGAATTGAATCATGAATCATGAATCGAATCATGAATCATGAATTGAATCATGAATCATGAATTGAATCATGAATTGAATCATGAATTGAATCATGAATCATGAATCATGAATTGAATTATGAATTAAATCATGAATCATGAATCATGAATTGAATCATGAATCATGAATCAAATCATGAATTGAATCATAAATTAAATCATGAATTGAATCATGAATCATGAATTGAATCATGAATCATGAATTGAATCATGAATCATGAATCATAAATTGAATCATGAATCATAAATCATGAATTTAATCATGAATCATGAATCGATACATAAATCATGAATTGAATCATAAATCATGAATCATGAATCATAAATTGAATCATGAATCATAAATCATGAATTGAATCATGAATCATGAATCGATACATAAATCATGAATTGAATCATGAATCATGAATCGAATCATGAACCATGAATTGAATCATGAATCATGAATTGAATCATGAATTGAATCATGAATCATGAATCGAATCCTGAATCATGAATTGAATCATGAATTAAATCATGAATTGAATCATGAATTAAATCATGAATTGAATCATGAATTGAATCATGAATCATGAATCGAATCATGAATCATGAATCGAATCATGAATCATGAATCATGAATCATGAATTGAATTATGAATTAAATCATGAATCATGAATCAAGAATTGAATCATGAATCATGAATCAAATCATGAATTGAATCATAAATTAAATCATGAATTGAATCATGAATCATGAATTGAATCATGAATCATGAATTGAATCATGAATCATGAATCATGAATCATAAATAGAATCATGAATCATAAATCATGAATTGAATCATGAATCATGAATCGATACATAAATCATGAATTGAATCATGAATCATGAATCATGAATCATAAATTGAATCATGAATCATGAATCATGAATCGAATCATGAATCATGAATTGAATCATGAATCATGAATTGAATCATGAATCATGAATCATAAATTGAATCATGAATCATAAATCATGAATTTAATCATGAATCATGAATCGATACATAAATCATGAATTGAATCATAAATCATGAATCATGAATCATAAATTGAATCGATACATAAATCATGAATTGAATCATAAATCATGAATCATGAATCATAAATTGAATCATGAATCATAAATCATGAATTGAATCATGAATCATGAATCGATACATAAATCATGAATTGAATCATGAATCATGAATCGAATCATGAACCATGAATTGAATCATGAATCATGAATTGAATCATGAATTGAATCATGAATCATGAATCGAATCCTGAATCATGAATTGAATCATGAATTAAATCATGAATTGAATCATGAATTAAATCATGAATTGAATCATGAATTGAATCATGAATCATGAATCGAATCATGAATCATGAATCGAATCATGAATCATGAATCATGAATCATGAATTGAATTAAGAATTAAATCATGAATCATGAATCAAGAATTGAATCATGAATCATGAATCAAATCATGAATTGAATCATAAATTAAATCATGAATTGAATCATGAATCATGAATTGAATCATGAATCATGAATTGAATCATGAATCATGAATCATGAATCATAAATAGAATCATGAATCATAAATCATGAATTGAATCATGAATCATGAATCGATACATAAATCATGAATTGAATCATGAATCATGAATCATGAATCATAAATTGAATCATGAATCATGAATCATGAATCGAATCATGAATCATGAATCAAATCATGAATCATGAATAATAAATCCTGAAATAAATCATGAATCATGAATCGAATCATGATTCATGAATAATGAATTAAATCATGATTAATGAATTGAATCATGAATCATGAATCGAATCATGAATCATGAATCATGAATCATGTATCGAATCATAAATCATGAATTGAATCATGAATCATGAATTGAATCATGAATCATGAATAATGAATTGGATCATGAATCATGAATTGAATCATGAATCATGAATCGAATCATGAATCATGAATCATGAATCATGTATCGAATCATAAATCATGAATTGAATCATGAATCATGAATCGAATCATGAATCATGAATTGAATCATGAATCATGAATTGAATCATGAATTGAATCATGAATTGAATCATGAATCATGAATCGAATCATGAATCATGAATCGAATCATGAATCATGAATCATGAATTGAATTATGAATTAAATCATGAATCATGAATTGAATCATGAATCATGAATCAAATCATGAATTGAATCATAAATTAAATCATTAATTGAATCATGAATCATGAATTGAATCATGAATCATGAATTGAATCATGAATCATGAATCATGAATCATAAATAGAATCATGAATCATAAATCATGAATTGAATCATGAATCATGAATCGATACATAAATCATGAATTGAATCATGAATCATGAATCATGAATCATAAATTGAATCATGAATCATAAATCATGAATTGAATCATGAATCATGAATCGATACATAAATCATGAATTGAATCATGAATCATGAATCGAATCATGAATCATGA
Source organism: Mixophyes fleayi (assembly GCF_038048845.1). NCBI lineage: Eukaryota > Metazoa > Chordata > Amphibia > Anura > Limnodynastidae > Mixophyes > Mixophyes fleayi. The sequence continues at coordinate 136,710 of NW_027445899.1, forward strand.
ATTGAATCATGAATCATGAATCATGAATTGAATCATGAATCATAAATCATGAATTGAATCATGAATCATGAATCGTATCATGAATTATGAACTGAATCATGAATCATGAATCGAATCATGAATCATGAATTGAATCATGAATCATGAATTGAATCATGAATTAAATCATGAATCATGAATTGAATCATGAATCATGAATCGAATCATGAATCATGAATTAAATCATGAATCATGAATCATGAATTGAATCATGAATCATGAATCATGAATTGAATCATGAATCATGAATCATGAATCATGAATTGAATCATGAATCAAGAATCATGAATTGAATCATGAATCATTAATCATGAATTGAATCATGAATTGAATCATGAATCATGAATCATGAATTGAATCATGAATCATTAATCAAGAATCATGAATCAAGAATCATGAATCAAATCATGAATCATGAATTGAATCATGAATCATGAATAATGAAATGAATCATGATTCATGAAATGAATCATGAATCATGAATCGAATCATGAATCATGAATAATGAATAAAATCATGAATCTTGAATCATGAATTGAATCATGAATCATGAATCATGAATCGAATCTTGAATCATGACATGTATTGAATCATGAATCATGAATTATAAATCATGAATTGAATCATGAATCATGAATCATGAATTGAATTATGAATTGAATCTTGAATCATGAATCATGAATTTAATCATGAATCATGAATCATGAATTGAATCATGAATCATGAATCATGAATCATGAATAATGAATTGAATCATGAATTGAATCATGAATCATGAATCATGAATTGAATCATGAATTATGAATCAAGAATCATGAATCAAGAATCATGAATCAAATCATGAATAATGAATTGAATCATAAATCATGAATAATGAAATGAATCATAAATCATGAAATGAATAATGAATAATGAAATTAATCATGAATTATGAATCATGAATCGAATCATGAATCATGAATCGAATTATGAATCATGAATAATAAATCCTGAAATAAATCATGAATCATGAATCGAATCATGAATCATGAATAATGAATTGAATCATGATTAATGAATTGAATCATGAATCATGAATCGAATCATGAATCATGAATCATGAATCATGAATCATGTATCGAATCATAAATCATGAATTGAATCATGAATCATGAACTGAATCATGAATCATGAATAATGAATTGGATCATGAATCATGAATTGAATCATGAATCATGAATCGAATCATGAATCATGAATCATGAATCATGAATAATGAATTGAATCATGAATCATGAATCGAATCATGAATCATGAATTGAATCATGAATCATGAATTGAATCATGAATTGAATCATGAATCATGAATCATGAATTGAATTATGAATTAAATCATGAATCATGAATCATGAATTGAATCATGAATCATGAATCAAATCATGAATTGAATCATAAATTAAATCATGAATTGAATCATGAATCATGAATTGAATCATGAATCATGAATTGAATCATGAATCATGAATTGAATCATGAATCATGAATCATGAATCATAAATTGAATCATGAATCATAAATCATGAATTTAATCATGAATCATGAATTGAATCATGAATCATGAATCATAAATTGAATCATGAATCATAAATCATGAATTTAATCATGAATCATGAATCGATACATAAATCATGAATTGAATCATAAATCATGAATCATGAATCATAAATTGAATCATGAATCATAAATCATGAATTGAATCATGAATCATGAATCGATACATAAATCATGAATTGAATCATGAATCATGAATCGAATCATGAACCATGAATTGAATCATGAATCATGAATCATGAATTGAATCATGAATTGAATCATGAATCATGAATCGAATCCTGAATCATGAATTGAATCATGAATTAAATCATGAATTGAATCATGAATTAAATCATGAATTGAATCATGAATTGAATCATGAATCATGAATCGAATCATGAATCATGAATCGAATCATGAATCATGAATCATGAATCATGAATTGAATTATGAATTAAATCATGAATCATGAATCAAGAATTGAATCATGAATCATGAATCAAATCATGAATTGAATCATAAATTAAATCATGAATTGAATCATGAATCATGAATTGAATCATGAATCATGAATTGAATCATGAATCATGAATCATGAATCATAAATAGAATCATGAATCATAAATCATGAATTGAATCATGAATCATGAATCGATACATAAATCATGAATAGAATCATGAATCATGAATCATGAATCATAAATTGAATCATGAATCATGAATCATGAATCGAATCATGAATCATGAATCGAATCATGAATCATGAATAATAAATCCTGAAATAAATCATGAATCATGAATCGAATCATGAATCATGAATAATGAATTAAATCATGATTAATGAATTGAATCATGAATCATGAATCGAATCATGAATCATGAATCATGAATCATGTATCGAATCATAAATCATGAATTGAATCATGAATCATGAATTGAATCATGAATCATGAATAATGAATTGGATCATGAATCATGAATTGAATCATGAATCATGAATCGAATCATGAATCATGAATCATGAATCATGTATCGAATCATAAATCATGAATTGAATCATGAATCATGAATCGAATCATGAATCATGAATTGAATCATGAATCATGAATTGAATCATGAATTGAATCATGAATTGAATCATGAATCATGAATCGAATCATGAATCATGAATCGAATCATGAATCATGAATCATGAATTGAATTATGAATTAAATCATGAATCATGAATCATGAATCAAATCATGAATTGAATCATAAATTAAATCATTAATTGAATCATGAATCATGAATTGAATCATGAATCATGAATTGAATCATGAATCATGAATCATGAATCATAAATAGAATCATGAATCATAAATCATGAACTGAATCATGAATCATGAATCGATACATAAATCATGAATTGAATCATGAATCATGAATCATGAATCATAAATTGAATCATGAATCATAAATCATGAATTGAATCATGAATCATGAATCGATACATAAATCATGAATTGAATCATGAATCATGAATCGAATCATGAATCATGAATTGAATCATGAATTATGAATCATGAATTGAATCATGAATTGAATCATGAATCATGAATCGAATCTTGAATCATGAATTGAATCATGAATTAAATCATGAATTGAATCATGAATTAAATCATGAATTGAATCATGAATTGAATCATGAATCATGAATCGAATCATGAATCATGAATCGAATCATGAATCATGAATAATAAATCCTGAAATAAATCATGAATCATGAATCGAATCATGAATCATGAATAATGAATTGAATCATGATTAATGAATTGAATCATGAATCATGAATTGAATCATGAATCATGAATCATGAATCATGAATCATGTATCGAATCATAAATCATGAATTGAATCATGAATCATGAATTGAATCATGAATCATGAATAATGAATTGGATCATGAATCATGAATTGTATCATGAATTATGAATCGAATCATAAATCATGAATTGAATCATGAATCATGAATCGAATCATAAATCATGAATTAAATCATGAATAATGAATCGAATCATGAATCATGAATTGAATCATAATTCATGAATTGAATCATTAATTGAATCATGAATCATGAATCGAATCCTGAATCATGAATTGAATCATGAATTAAATCATGAATTGATTCTTGAATTAAATCATCAATTGAATCATGAATCATGAATTGAATCATGAATCATAAATCAAATCATGAATCATGAATTGAATCATGAATCGAATCATGAATCATGAATTGAATCATGAATCATGAATTGAATCATGAATCAAGAATCATGAATTGAATCATAAATCATGAATCATGAATCGAATCATGAATCATGAATCATGTATCATGAAATGAATCATGAATCATGAATTGAATCATGAATCATGAATTATGAATCATGAATTGAATTATGAATCATGAATTATGAATCATGAATTGCATCATAAATCATGAATCATGAATCGAATCAAGAATCATGAATCATGAATCATGAGTCATGAAATGAATTATGAATCATGAATCATGAATTATGAATCATGAATTATGAATCATGAATTATGAATCATGAATTATGAATCATGAATTGAATCATGAATCATGAATTGAATCATGAATCATGAATCATGAATCGAATCATGAATCATGAATCATGAATTGAATCATGAATCATGAATTGAATCATGAATCATGAATTGAATCATGAATCATGAATCTTGAATTGAATAATGAATCGAATCATGAATTGAATCTTGAAGAATCATGAATTGAATCATGAATCAGGAATTGAATCATGAATTATGAATCATGAATCATGAATCATGAATTGAATTATGAATCATGAATCATGAATAATGAATCATAAATTAAATAATGAATCATGAATCATGAATTGAATCATGAATTAAATCATGAATCATGAATTGAATCATAAATCATGAATCATAATTCATGAATTGAATCATGAATCATGAATCATGAATTGAGACATGAATAATGAATCATGAATTGAATCATGAATCATGAATCATGAATTGAATCATGAATTGAATCATGAATCATGAATTGAATCATGAATCATGAATTGAATCATGAATTGAATCATAATTCATGAATTGAATCATGAATCGAATCATGAATTGAGTCATGAATCATGTATTGAATCATGAATCATGAACTATGAATCATGTATTGAATCATGAATACAATCATGAATCATAAATCATGAATTCAATCATGAATCATGAATTCGGGCATGAATCATAAATCATGAATCATGAATCATAAATCATGAATCATGAATCATAAATTGAATCATGAATCATGAATCATGAATTATGAATCGAATCATGAATCATAAATAGTGAATCATGAATTGAATCATGAATCATAAATTTTGAATAATGAATCGAATCATGAATCATAAATTATGAATCATGAATTGAATCATGAATCATAAATTTTGAATCATGAATTGAATCATGAATCATGAATTATGAATTATAAATTGAATCATAAATCATGAATCATGAATTGAATCATGAATTATAAATCATGATTCATGAATTGAATCATGAATCATGAATTGAATCATGAATCATGAATCATGAATCATAAATTGAATCATGAATCATGAATCATGAATTGAATCATGAATCATAAATCGAATCATGAATCATAAATTGAATCATGAATCATGAATCATGAATCATAAATTAAATCATTAATCATGAATTGAATCATGAATTGAATCATGAATCATGAATCATGAATTGAATCATGAATTGAATCATGAATTATGAATCATGAATTGAATCATGAATCATGAATCATGAATCAAATCATGAATCATGAATTGAATCATGAATCATGAATCAAATCATGAATCATGAATTGAATCATGAATCATGAATAATGAATTGAATCATGAATCATGAATTATGAATCGAATCATGAATCATGAATCGAATCATGCATCATGAATAATGAATTGAATCATGAATCATGAATCATTAATTGAATCATGAATCATGAATCAAATCATGAATCATGAATCATGAAATGAATCATGAATCATGAATCGAATAATGAATCATGAATAATGAATTGAATCATGAATGATGAATCATGAATCATGATTTGAATCATGAATCATGAATCATGAATCATGAATCATGAATCATGAATTGAGTCATGAATCATGAATCATGAATTGAATCATGAATCATGAATTAAGAATCATAAATTGAATCATGAATTGAATCATGAATCATGAATCATAAATTGAATCATGAATTGAATCATGAATCATGAATCGAATCATGAATCATGAATTGAATCATGAATCATGAATTGAATCATGAATCATGAATTGAATCATGAATCATGAATCGAATCATGAATCAAGAATCATGAATTGAATCATGAATCATGAATCATGAATCATGAATTGAATCATGAATTGAATCATGAATCATAAATCATGAATTGAATTATGAATCATAAATCATGAATCATGAATCATGAATTGAATCATGAACCATGAATAATGAATCGAATCATGAATCATGAATTGAGACATGAATCATGAATCATAAATTGAATCATGAATTGAATCATGAATCATGAATCATGAATCATGAATTGAATCATGAATCATAAATCATGAATCGAATCATGAATCATGAATTGAATCATGAATCATGAATTGAATCATGAATTAAATCATGAATCATGAATTGAATCATAAATCATGAATCGAATCATGAATCATGAATTAAATCATGAATCATGAATCATAAATTGAATCATGAATCATGAATCATGAATCATGAATTGAATCATGAATCAAGAATCATGAATTGAATCATGAATCATTAATCATGAATTGAATCATGAATTGAATCATGAATCATGAATCATGAATTGAATCATGAATCATTAATCAAGAATCATGAATCAAGAATCATGAATTAAATCATGAATCATGAATTGAATCATGAATCATGAATAATGAAATGAATCATGATTCATGAAATGAATCATGAATCATGAATCGAATCATGAATCATGAATAATGAATAAAATCATGAATCTTGAATCATGAATTGAATCATGAATCATGAATCATGAATCGAATCTTGAATCATGACATGTATTGAATCATGAATCATGAATTATAAATCATGAATTGAATCATGAATCATGAATCATGAATTTAATTATGAATTGAATCTTGAATCATGAATTTAATCATGAATCATGAATCATGAATTGAATCATGAATCATGAATCATGAATAATGAATTGAATCATGAATTGAATCATGAATCATGAATCATGAATTGAATCATGAATTATGAATCAAGAATCATGAATCAAGAATCATGAATCAAATCATGAATAATGAATTGAATCATAAATCATGAATAATGAAATGAATCATAAATCATGAAATGAATAATGAATAATGAAATTAATCATGAATCATGAATCATGAATCGAATCATTAATCATGAATCGAATTATGAATCATGAATAATAAATCCTGAAATAAATCATGAATCATGAATCGAATCATGAATTATGAATAATGAATTGAATCATGATTAATGAATTGAATCATGAATCATGAATCGAATCATGAATCATGAATCATGAATCATGTATCGAATCATAAATCATGAATTGAATCATGAATCATGAACTGAATCATGAATCATGAATAATGAATTGGATCATGAATCATGAATTGAATCATGAATCATGAATCGAATCATGAATCATGAATCATGAATCATGAATAATGAATTGAATCATGAATCATGAATCGAATCATGAATCATGAATTGAATCATGAATCATGAATTGAATCATGAATTGAATCATGAATTGAATCATGAATCATGAATCATGAATCATGAATTGAATTATGAATTAAATCATGAATCATGAATCATGAATTGAATCATGAATCATGAATCAAATCATGAATTGAATCATAAATTAAATCATGAATTGAATCATGAATCATGAATTGAATCATGAATCATGAATCATGAATCATAAATTGAATCATGAATCATAAATCATGAATTTAATCATGAATCATGAATCGATACATAAATCATGAATTGAATCATGAATCATGAATCATGAATCATAAATTGAATCATGAATCATAAATCATGAATTGAATCATGAATCATGAATCGATACATAAATCATGAATTGAATCATGAATCATGAATCGAATCATGAATCATTAATTGAATCATGAATCATGAATCATGAATTGAATCATGAATTGAATCATGAATCATGAATCGAATCCTGAATCATGAATTGAATCATGAATCATGAATCGAATCCTGAATCATGAATTGAATCATGAATTAAATCATGAATAGAATCATGAATTAAATCATGAATTGAATCATGAATTGAATCATGAATCATGAATCGAATCATGAATCATGAATTGAATCATGAATCATGAATAATAAATCCTGAAATAAATCATGAATCATGAATCGAATCATGAATCATGAATAATGAATTGAATTATGATTAATGAATTGAATCATGAATCATGAATCGAATCATGAATCATGAATCATGAATCATGAATCATGTATCGAATCATAAATCATGAATTGAATCATGAATCATGAATTGAATCATGAATCATGAATAATGAATTGGATCATGAATCATGAATTGAATCATGAATCATGAATCGAATCATGAATCATGAATCATGTATCGAATCATAAATCATGAATTGAATCATGAATCATGAATTGAATCATGAATCATGAATCGAATCATGAATCATGAATTGAATCATGAATCATGAATTGAATCATGAATTGAATCATGAATTGAATCATGAATCATGAATCGAATCATGAATCATGAATTGAATTATGCATTAAATCATGAATCATGAATCATGAATTGAATCATGAATCATGAATAAAATCATGAATTGAATCATAAATTAAATCATAAATTGAATCATGAATCATGAATTGAATCATGAATCATGAATCATGAATCATAAATTGAATCATGAATCATAAATCATGAATTGAATAATGAATCATGAATCGATACATAAATCATGAATTGAATCATGAATCATGAATCATGAATCATAAATTGAATCATGAATCATAAATCATGAATTGAATCATGAATCATGAATCGATACATAAATCATGAATTGAATCATGAATCATGAATCAAATCATGAATAATGAATTGAATCATGAATCATGAATCATGAATAGAATCATGAATTGAATCATGAATCATGAATCGAATCCTGAATCATGAATTGAATCAAGAATTAAATCATGAATTGAATCATGAATTAAATCATCAATTGAATCATGAATTAAATCATCAATTGAATCATGAATCATTAATTGAATCATGAATCATAAATCATAAATCAAATCATGAATCATGAATTGAATCATGAATTGAGTCATGAATCATGAATTGAATCATGAATCATGAATTGAATCATGAATCATGAATCATGAATTGAATCATGAATCATGAATCGAATCATGAATCATGAATTGAATCATGAATCATAAATCATGAATTGAATCATGAATCATGAATCGAATCATGAATCATGAATTGAATCATGAATCACGAATCATGAATTGAATCATGAATCATGAAATGAATCATGAATCATGAATCATGAATCATGAATCATGAATCATGAATTGAATCATGAATCATGAATCAAGAATCATGAATCATAAATTGAATCATGAATCATGAGTCATGAATTGAATCATGAATCATGAATCATGAATTAAATCATGAATCATGAATAGAATCATGAATCATGAATTGAATCATGAATCATGAATCGAATCATGAATCATGAATCATGAATCTAATCATGAATCATGAATCATGAATCGAATCATGAATCATAAATTATGAATCGAATCATGAATTATGAATCAGGAATTGAATCATTAAAAAAGAATTGAATCATGAATCTTGAATTATGAACCATAAATTGAATCATGAATAATGAATTGAATCATAAATCATGAATCATGAATTGAATCATAATTCAAAAATTGAATCATAAATCATGAATCATGAATTGAATCATGAATCATGAATCATGAATTAAATCATGAATCATGAATCATGAATTGAATCATGAATCATGAATCATGAATTGAGTCATGAATCATGAATCATGAATCATGAATTGAATCATGAATCAAGAATCATGAATTGAATCATGAATCATGAATCATGAATTGAATCATGAATTGAATCATGAATCATGAATCATGAATTGAATCATGATTCATGAATAACGAAATGAATCATGCTTCATGAAATTAATCATGATTCATGAAATGAATCAAGAATCATGAATCAAGAATCATGAATCAAGAATCATGAATCAAATCATGAATCATGAATTCAATCATGATTCATGAATAACGAAATGAATCATGCTTCATGAAATGAATCATGATTCATGAAATGAATCATGAATCATGAATCGAATCATGAATCATGAATCATGAATCGAATCATGAATCATGAATAATGAATAGAATCATGAATCTTGAATCATGAATTGAATCATGAATCATGAATCATGAATCGAATCATGAATCATGAATCGTGACATGTATTGAATCATGAATCATGAATTATGAATCATGAATTGAATCATGAATCATGAATCATGAATCATGAATTGAATTATGAATTGAATCATGAATCATGAATCATGAATTGAATCATATATCATGAATCATGAATCATGAATCATGAATTGAATCACGAATTGAATCATGAATCATGAATCATGAATTGAATCATGAATTATGAATCAAGAATCAAGAATCAAATCATGAATCATGAATTGAATCATGAATCATGAATAATGAAATGAATCATAAATCATGAATTGAATCATGAATCATGAATCGAATCATGAATCATGAATATTAAATCATGAAATGAATCATGAATCGAATCATGAATCATGAATAATGAATTGAATCATGAATCATGAATCATGAATTGAATCATGAATCATGAATCGAATCATGAATCATGAATCATGAATCATGAATTGAATCATGAATTATGAATCAAGAATCATGAATCAAGAATCATGAATCAAATCATGAATAATGAATCGAATTATAAATCATGAATAATGAAATGAATCATAAATCATGAAATGAATAATGAATAATGAAATTAATCATGAATCATGAATCATGAATCGAATCATGAATCATGAATCGAATTATGAATCATGAATAATAAATCCTGAAATAAATCATGAATCATGAATCGAATCATGAATCATGAATAATGAATTGAATCATGATTAATGAATTGAATCATGAATCATGAATCGAATCATGAATCATGAATCATGAATCATGAATCATGAATCATGTATCGAATCATAAATCATGAATTGAATCATGAATCATGAACTGAATCATGAATCATGAATAATGAATTGGATCATGAATCATGAATTGAATCATGAATCATGAATCGAATCATGAATCATGAATCATGAATCATGAATAATGAATTGAATCATGAATCATGAATCGAATCATGAATCATGAATTGAATCATGAATCATGAATTGAATCATGAATTGAATCATGAATTGAATCATGAATCATGAATCATAATCATGAATTGAATTATGAATTAAATCATGAATCATGAATCATGAATTGAATCATGAATCATGAATCAAATCATGAATTGAATCATAAATTAAATCATGAATTGAATCATGAATCATGAATTGAATCATGAATCATGAATTGAATCATGAATCATGAATCATGAATCATAAATTGAATCATGAATCATAAATCATGAATTTAATCATGAATCATGAATCGATACATAAATCATGAATTGAATCATGAATCATGAATCATGAATCATAAATTGAATCATGAATCATAAATCATGAATTGAATCATGAATCATGAATCGATACATAAATCATGAATTGAATCATGAATCATGAATCGAATCATGAATCATGAATTGAATCATGAATCATGAATCATGAATTGAATCATGAATTGAATCATGAATCATGAATCGAATCCTGAATCATGAATTGAATCATGAATTAAATCATGAATTGAATCATGAATTGAATCATGAATCATGAATCGAATCATGAATCGAATCCTGAATCATGAATTGAATCATGAATTAAATCATGAATTGAATCATGAATTGAATCATGAATCATGAATCGAATCATGAATCATGAATCGAATCATGAATCATGAATAATAAATCCTGAAATAAATCATGAATCATGAATCGAATCATGAATCATGAATAATGAATTGAATTATGATTAATGAATTGAATCATGAATCATGAATCGAATCATGAATCATGAATCATGAATCATGAATCATGTATCGAATCATAAATCATGAATTGAATCATGAATCATGAATTGAATCATGAATCATGAATAATGAATTGGATCATGAATCATGAATTGAATCATGAATCATGAATCGAATCATGAATCATGAATCATGTATCGAATCATAAATCATGAATTGAATCATGAATCATGAATTGAATCATGAATCATGAATCGAATCATGAATCATGAATTGAATCATGAATCATGAATTGAATCATGAATTGAATCATGAATTGAATCATGAATCATGAATCGAATCATGAATCATGAATCATGAATTGAATTATGAATTAAATCATGAATCATGAATCATGAATTGAATCATGAATCATGAATAAAATCATGAATTGAATCATAAATTAAATCATAAATTGAATCATGAATTGAATCATGAATCATGAATTGAATCATGAATCATGAATCATGAATCATAAATTGAATCATGAATCATAAATCATGAATTGAATCATGAATCATGAATCGATACATAAATCATGAATTGAATCATGAATCATGAATCATAAATCATAAATTGAATCATGAATCATAAATCATGAATTGAATCATGAATCATGAATCGATACATAAATCATGAATTGAATCATGAATCATGAATCATGAATAGAATCATGAATTGAATCATGAATCATGAATTGAATCATGAATTAAATCATGAATTGAATCATGAATTAAATCATGAATTGAATCATGAATTAAATCATCAATTGAATCATGAATCATGAATTGAATCATGAATCATGAATCATGAATCGAATCATGAATCATGAATCGTGACATGTATTGAATCATGAATCATGAATTATGAATCATGAATTGAATCATGAATCATGAATCATGAATCATGAATTGAATTATGAATTGAATCATGAATCATGAATCATGAATTGAATCATATATCATGAATCATGAATCATGAATCATGAATTGAATCACGAATTGAATCATGAATCATGAATCATGAATTGAATCATGAATTATGAATCAAGAATCAAGAATCAAATCATGAATTATGAATTGAATCATGAATCATGAATAATGAAATGAATCATAAATCATGAATTGAATCATGAATCATGAATTGAATCATGAATCATGAATATTAAATCATGAAATGAATCATGAATCGAATCATGAATCATGAATAATGAATTGAATCATGAATCATGAATCATGAATTGAATCATGAATCATGAATCGAATCATGAATCATGAATCATGAATCATGAATTGAATCATGAATTATGAATCAAGAATCATGAATCAAGAATCATGAATCAAATCATGAATAATGAATCGAATCATAAATCATGAATAATGAAATGAATCATAAATCATGAAATGAATAATGAATAATGAAATTAATCATGAATCATGAATCATGAATCGAATCATGAATCATGAATCGAATTATGAATCATGAATAATAAATCCTGAAATAAATCATGAATCATGAATCGAATCATGAATCATGAATAATGAATTGAATCATGATTAATGAATTGAATCATGAATCATGAATCGAATCATGAATCATGAATCATGAATCATGAATCATGAATCATGTATCGAATCATAAATCATGAATTGAATCATGAATCATGAACTGAATCATAAATCATGAATAATGAATTGGATCATGAATCATGAATTGAATCATGAATCATGAATCGAATCATGAATCATGAATCATGAATCATGAATAATGAATTGAATCATGAATCATGAATCGAATCATGGATCATGAATTGAATCATGAATCATGAATTGAATCATGAATTGAATCATGAATTGAATCATGAATCATGAATCATAATCATGAATTGAATTATGAATTAAATCATGAATCATGAATCATGAATTGAATCATGAATCATGAATCAAATCATGAATTGAATCATAAATTAAATCTTGAATTGAATCATGAATCATGAATTGAATCATGAATCATGAATTGAATCATGAATCATGAATCATGAATCATAAATTGAATCATGAATCATAAATCATGAATTTAATCATGAATCATGAATCGATACATAAATCATGAATTGAATCATGAATCATGAATCATGAATCATAAATTGAATCATGAATCATAAATCATGAATTGAATCATGAATCATGAATCGATACATAAATCATGAATTGAATCATGAATCATGAATCGAATCATGAATCATGAATTGAATCATGAATCATGAATCATGAATTGAATCATGAATTGAATCATGAATCATGAATCGAATCCTGAATCATGAATTGAATCATGAATTAAATCATGAATTGAATCATGAATTGAATCATGAATCATGAATCGAATCATGAATCATGAATCGAATCATGAATCATGAATAATAAATCCTGAAATAAATCATGAATCATGAATCGAATCATGAATCATGAATAATGAATTGAATTATGATTCATGAATTGAATCATGAATCATGAATCGAATCATGAATCATGAATCATGAATCATGTATCGAATCATAAATCATGAATTGAATCATGAATCATGAATTGAATCATGAATCATGAATAATGAATTGGATCATGAATCATGAATTGAATCATGAATCATGAATCGAATCATGAATCATGAATCATGTATCGAATCATAAATCATGAATTGAATCATGAATCATGAATTGAATCATGAATCATGAATCGAATCATGAATCATGAATTGAATCATGAATCATGAATTGAATCATGAATTGAATCATGAATTGAATCATGAATCATGAATCGAATCATGAATCATGAATCATGAATTGAATTATGAATTAAATCATGAATCATGAATCATGAATTGAATCATGAATCATGAATAAAATCATGAATTGAATCATAAATTAAATCATAAATTGAATCATGAATCATGAATTGAATCATGAATCTTGAATTGAATCATGAATCATGAATCATGAATCATAAATTGAATCATGAATCATAAATCATGAATTGAATCATGAATCATGAATCGATACATAAATCATGAATTGAATCATGAATCATGAATCATGAATCATAAATTGAATCATGAATCATAAATCATGAATTGAATCATGAATCATGAATCGATACATAAATCATGAATTGAATCATGAATCATGAATCATGAATAGAATCATGAATTGAATCATGAATCATGAATCGAATCCTGAATCATGAATTGAATCATGAATTAAATCATGAATTGAATCATGAATTAAATCATGAATTGAATCATGAATTAAATCATCAATTGAATCATGAATCATTAATTGAATCATGAATCATAAATCATAAATCAAATCACGAATCATGAATTGAATCATGAATCGAATCATGAATTGAGTCATGAATCATGAATTGAATCATGAATCATGAATTGAATCATGAATCATGAATCATGAATTGAATCATGAATTGAATCATGAATCATGAATTGAATCATGAATCATAAATCATGAATTGAATCATGAATCATGAATCGAATCATGAATCATGAATTGAATCATGAATCATAAATCATGAATTGAATCATGAATCATGAATCGAATCATGAATCATGAATTGAATCATGAATCACGAATCATGAATTGAATCATGAATCATGAATTGAATTATTAATCATGAATTATGAATCATGAATTGAATCATGAATTGAATCATGAATCATGAATCATGAATCATGAATCATGAATTGAATCATGAATCATGAATCAAGAATCATGAATCATAAATTGATCTCATGAATCATGAGTCATGAATTGAATCATGAATCATGAATCATGAATCATGAATTAAATCATGAATCATGAATAGAATCATGAATCATGAATTGAATCATGAATCATGAATCGAATCATGAATCATGAATCTAATCATGAATCATGAATCATGAATCGAATCATGAATCATAAATTATGAATCGAATCATGAATTATGAATCAGGAATTGAATCATTAAAAATGAATTGAATCATGAATCTTGAATTATGAATCATAAATTGAATCATGAATAATGAATTGAATCATAAATCATGAATCATGAATTGAATCATAATTCAAAAATTGAATCATAAATCATGAATCATGAATTGAATCATGAATCATGAATCATGAATTAAATCATGAATCATGAATCATGAATCATGAATTGAATCATGAATCATGAATCATGAATTGAGTCATGAATCTTGAATCATGAATCATGAATTGAATCATGAATCAAGAATCATGAATTGAATCATGAATCATGAATCATGAATTGAATCATGAATTGAATCATGAATCATGAATCATGAATTGAATCATGATTCATGAATAACGAAATGAATCATGCTTCATGAAATTAATCATGATTCATGAAATGAATCAAGAATCATGAATCAAGAATCATGAATCAAGAATCATGAATCAAATCATGAATCATGAATTCAATCATGATTCATGAATAACGAAATGAATCATGCTTCATGAAATGAATCATGATTCATGAAATGAATCATGAATCATGAATCGAATCATGAATCATGAATCGAATCATGAATCATGAATCGTGACATGTATTGAATCATGAATCATGAATTATGAATCATGAATTGAATCATGAATCATGAATCATGAATCATGAATTGAATTATGAATTGAATCATGAATCATGAATCATGAATTGAATCATATATCATGAATCATGAATCATGAATCATGAATTGAATCACGAATTGAATCATGAATCATGAATCATGAATTGAATCATGAATTATGAATCAAGAATCAAGAATCAAATCATGAATCATGAATTGAATCATGAATCATGAATAATGAAATGAATCATAAATCATGAATTGAATCATGAATCATGAATCGAATCATGAATCATGAATATTAAATCATGAAATGAATCATGAATCGAATCATATATCATGAATAATGAATTGAATCATGAATCATGAATCATGAATTGAATCATGAATCATGAATCGAATCATGAATCATGAATCATGAATCATGAATCATGTATCGAATCATAAATCATAAATTGAATCATGAATCATGATTGAATCATGAATCATGAATCGAATAATGAATCATGAATTGAATCATGAATCATGAATTGAATCATGAATCATGAATCATGAATTGAATCATGAATTGAATCATGAAT
The DNA here is from genome assembly GCF_038048845.1 of Mixophyes fleayi. Lineage (NCBI taxonomy): Eukaryota > Metazoa > Chordata > Amphibia > Anura > Limnodynastidae > Mixophyes > Mixophyes fleayi. The sequence goes on from NW_027445899.1 coordinate 154,019, forward strand.
TGAATCATGAATCATGAATCGAATCATGAATCATGAATCATGAATTGAATTATGAATTAAATCATGAATCATAAATCATGAATTGAATCATGAATCATGAATCATGAATCAAATCATGAATTGAATCATAAATTGAATCATGAATTGAATCATGAATCATGAATTAAATCATGAATCATGAATTGAATCATGAATCATGAATCGATTCATAAATCATGAATTGAATCATGAATCATGAATCGAATCATAAATCATGAATTAAATCATGAATCATGAATCGAATCATGAATCATGAATTGAATCATGAATCATGAATTGAATCATGAATCATGAATCATGAATTGAATCATGAATTGAATCATGAATCATGAATTGAATCATGAATCATGAATCATGAATCGAATCATGAATCATGACATGTATTGAATCATGAATCATGAATTATAAATCATGAATTGAATCATGAATCATGAATCATGAATCATGAATTGAATTATGAATTGAATCTTGAATCATGAATCATGAATTTAATCATGAATCATGAATCATGAATTGAATCATGAATTGAATCATGAATCATGAATAATGAATTGAATCCTGAATTATGAATCAAGAATCATGAATCAAGAAACATGAATCAAATCTTGAATACTGAATTGAATCATGAATCAGGAATAATGAAATGAATAATAAATCATGAAATGAATCATGAATAATGAAATGAATCATGAATCATGAATCATGAATCGAATCATGAATCATGAATCGAATCATGAATCATGAATAATAAATCCTGAAATGAATCATGAATCATGAATCGAATCATGAATCATGAATAATGAATTGAATCATGATTAATGAATTGAATCATAAATCATAAATTGAATCATGAATCATGAATTGAATCATGAATCATGAATCATGAATTGAATCATGAATCATGAATCGAATCATGAATCATGAATCACGAATCATGTATCGAATCATAAATCATGAATTGAATCATGAATCATGAATTGAATCATGAATCATGAATTGAATCATGAATCATGAATCATGAATTAAATCATGAATTATGAATCATGAATCATGAATTGAATCATGAATCATGAATCATGAATTGAATCATGAATCATGAATCATGAATCATGAATTGAATCATGAATCAAGAATCATGAATTGAATCATGAATCATGATTCATGAATTGAATCATGAATTGAATCATGAATCATGAATCATGAATTGAATCATGAATCAAGAATCATGAATCAAGAATCATGAATCAAATCATGAATTCAATCATGATTCATGAATAACGAAATGAATCATGCTTCATGAAATGAATCATGATTCATGAAATGAATCATGAATCATGAATCGAATCATGAATCATGAATCATGAATCGAATCATAAATCATGAATAATGAATAGACTCATGAATCTTGAATCATGAATTGAATCATGAATCATGAATCATGAATCGAATCATGAATCATGAATCGTGACATGTATTGAATCATGAATCATGAATCATGAATTGAATTATGAATTGAATCATGAATCATGAATCATGAATTGAATCATGAATCATGAATTGAATCATGAATCAAGAATCATGAATTGAATCATGAATTATGAATCAAGAATCATGAATCAAATCATGAATCATGAATTGAATCATGAATAATGAAATGAATCATAAATCATGAAATGAATCATGAATAATGAAATCAATCATTAATCATGAATCATGAATTGAATCATGAATCATGAATCGAATCATGAATCATAAATAATAAATCATGAAATGAATCATGAATCGAATCATGAATCATGAATAATGAATTGAATCAGGAATCATGAATCATGAATTGAATCATGAATCATGAATCATAAATCGAATCATGAATCATGAATCGTGACATGTATTGAATCATGAATCATGAATTATAAATCATGAATTGAATCATGAATCATGAATCATGAATCAAGAATTGAATTATGAATTGAATCTTAAATTATGAATCATGAATTTAATCATGAATCATGAATCATGAATTGAATCATGAATCATTAATCATGAATCATGAATAATGAATTGAATCATGAATTGAATCATGAATCATTAATCATGAATCATGAATAATGAATTGAATCATGAATTGAATCATGAATCATGAATCATGAATTGAATCATGAATTATGAATCAAGAATCATGAATCAAGAATCATGAATCAAATCATGAATAATGAATTGAATCATGAATCATGAATAATGAAATGAATAATAAATCATGAAATGAATCATGAATAATGAAATGAATCATGAATCATGAATCGAATCATGAATCATGAATCGAATCATGAATCATGAATAATAAATCCTGAAATGAATCATGAATCATGAATCGAATCATGAATCATGAATAATGAATTGAATCATGATTAATGAATTGAAACATGAATCATGAATCGAATCATGAATCATGAATTGAATCATGAATTGAATCATGAATCATGAATAATGAATTGAACCATGAATCATGAATTGAATCATGAATCATGAATCGAATCATGAATCATGAATTGAATCATGAATTGAATCATGAATCATGAATCATGAATCATGAATTGAATTATGAATTAAATCATGAATCATGAATCATGAAATGAATCATGAATCATGAATCAAATCATGAATTGAATCATAAATTGAATCATGAATTGAATCATGAATCATGAATTGAATCATGAATCATGAATCATGAATCATAATTTGAATCATGAATCATAAATCATTAATTGAATCATGAATCATGAATCAATGCATAAATCATGAATTGAATCATGAATCATGAATCGAATCATGAATCATGAATTGAATCATGAAACATGAATCATGAATTGAATCATGAATTGAATCATGAATCATGAATCGAATCCTGAATCATGAATTGAATTATGAATTAAATCATGAATTGAATCATGAATTAAATCATGAATTGAATCATGAATTAAATCATCAATTGAATCATGAATCATTAATTGAATCATGAATCATGAATCATAAATCAAATCATGAATAATGAATTGAATCATGAATCGAATTATGAATTGAGTCATGAATCATGAATTGAATCATGAATCATGAATTGAATCATGAATCATGAATCATGAATTGAATCATGAATTGAATCATGAATCATGAATTGAATCATGAATCATAAATCATTTATTGAATCATGAATCATGAATCGAATCATGAATCATGAATTCAATCATGAATCATAAATCATGAATTGAATCATGAATCACGAATCAAATCATGAATTATGAATTGAATCATGAATCAAGAATCATGAATCAAATCATGAATCATGAATTGAATCATAATTCATGAATCATGAATTCAATCATGAATCATGAATCAAGAATCATGAATCAAGAATCATGAATCAAATCATGAATCATGAATTGAATCATAATTCATGAATAATGAAATGAATCATGAATCATGAATCATGAATCATGAAATGAATCATGAATCATGAATCGAATCATGAATCATGAATCATGTATCGAATCATGAATCATGAATTATGAATCATGAATTGAATCATGAATCATGAATTGATTCATGACTCATGAATTATGAATTGAATCATGAATCATGAATAGAATCATGAATCATGAATCATGAATTGAATCATAAATCATGAATCACGAATCGAATCATTAATCATAAATCATGAATCACGAATCGAATAATTAATCATACATCATGAATCATGAATCGAATCATTAATCATAAATTATGAATCATGATTTGAATCATGAATCATAAATTTTGAATCATGAATCGAATCATGAATCATGAATTATGAATCATGTATTGAATCATAAATCATGAATCATGAATCGAATCATGAATTATGAATCATGATTCATGAATTGAATCATGAATCATGAATTGAATCATGAATCATGAATCATAAATTGAATCATGAATCATGAATCATTAATTGAATCATGAATCATGAATCATGAATCATAATTTGAATCATGAATCATGAATCATGAGTCATGAATCATGAATTGAATCAGGAATCATGAATCATGAATCATAAAATAAATCATGAATCATGAAATGAATCATGAATTGAATCATGAATCATGATTCATGAATTGAATCATGAATCATGAATCATGAATTGAATCTTGAATCATGAATCATGAATTGAATCATGAATCATGAATCATGAATTGAATCATAATTTAAATCATGATTCATGAATCATGAATCATGAATCATGAATTGAATCATGAATCATGAATCATGAATCAAAATATGAATCATGAATTGAATCACGAATCATGAATCATGAATCATAAATTTAATCATGAATTAAATCATGAATCATGAATCATAAATCATGAATTGAATCATGAATCATGAATCATGAATCATGAATTGAATCATGAATCATGAATCATGAATCATGAATCATGAATCATGAATCATGAATCATGAATCATGAATCAAAATATGAATCATGAATTGAATCACGAATCATGAATCATGAATCATAAATTTAATCATGAATTAAATCATGAATCATGAATTGAATCATGATTCATGAATAACGAAATGAATCATGCTTCATGAATTGAATCATGATTCATGAATAACGAAATGAATCATGCTTCATGAAATTAATCATGATTCATGAAATGAATCAAGAATCATGATTTAAGAATCATGAATCAAGAATCATGAATCAAATCATGAATCATGAATTCAATCATGATTCATGAATAACGAAATGAATCATGCTTCATGAAATGAATCATGATTCATGAAATGAATCATGAATCATGAATCGAATCATGAATCATGAATCATGAATCGAATCATGAATCATGAATAATGAATAGAATCATGAATCTTGAATCATGAATTGAATCATGAATCATGAATCATGAATCGAATCATGAATCATGAATCGTGACATGTATTGAATCATGAATCATGAATTATGAATCATGAATTGAATCATGAATCATGAATCATGAATCATGAATTGAATTATGAATTGAATTATGAATCATGAATCATGAATTGAATCATATATCATGAATCATGAATCATGAATCATGAATTGAATCACGAATTGAATCATGAATCATGAATCATGAATTGAATCATGAATTATGAATCAAGAATCAAGAATCAAATCATGAATCATGAATTGAATCATGAATCATGAATAATGAAATGAATCATAAATCATGAATTGAATCATGAATCATGAATCGAATCATGAATCATGAATATTAAATCATGAAATGAATCATGAATCGAATCATGAATCATGAATAATGAATTGAATCATGAATCATGAATTGAATCATGAATCATGAATCGAATCATGAATCATGAATCATGAATCATGAATCATGTATCGAATCATAAATCATGAATTGAATCATGAATCATGATTGAATCATGAATCATGAATCGAATAATGAATCATGAATTGAATCATGAATCATGAATTGAATCATGAATCATGAATCATGAATTGAATCATGAATTGAATCATGAATTGAATCATGAATCATGAATCGAATCATGAATCATGAATCATGAATTGAATTATGAATTAAATCATGAATCATAAATCATGAATTGAATCATGAATCATGAATCATGAATCAAATCATGAATTGAATCATAAATTGAATCATGAATTGAATCATGAATCATGAATTAAATCATGAATCATGAATTGAATCATGAATCATGAATCGAATCATAAATCATGAATTGAATCATGAATCATGAATCGAATCATGAATCATGAATTGAATCATGAATCATGAATTAAATCATGAATCATGAATAGAATCATGAATCATGAATTGAATCATGAATCATGAATCGAATCATGAATCATGAATCATGAATCGAATCATGAATCAGGAATCATGAATTGAATCACGAATCATGAATCATGAATCATAAATTTAATCATGAATTAAATCATGAATCATGAATCATAAATCATGAATTGAATCATGAATCATGAATCATGAATCATGAATTGAATCATGAATCATGAATCATGAATCATGAATCATGAATCATGAATCATGAATCATGAATCATGAATCAAAATATGAATCATGAATTGAATCACGAATCATGAATCATGAATCATAAATTTAATCATGAATTAAATCATGAATCATGAATTGAATCATGATTCATGAATAACGAAATGAATCATGCTTCATGAATTGAATCATGATTCATGAATAACGAAATGAATCATGCTTCATGAAATTAATCATGATTCATGAAATGAATCAAGAATCATGATTTAAGAATCATGAATCAAGAATCATGAATCAAATCATGAATCATGAATTCAATCATGATTCATGAATAACGAAATGAATCATGCTTCATGAAATGAATCATGATTCATGAAATGAATCATGAATCATGAATCGAATCATGAATCATGAATCATGAATCGAATCATGAATCATGAATAATGAATAGAATCATGAATCTTGAATCATGAATTGAATCATGAATCATGAATCATGAATCGAATCATGAATCATGAATCGTGACATGTATTGAATCATGAATCATGAATTATGAATCATGAATTGAATCATGAATCATGAATCATGAATCATGAATTGAATTATGAATTGAATTATGAATCATGAATCATGAATTGAATCATATATCATGAATCATGAATCATGAATCATGAATTGAATCACGAATTGAATCATGAATCATGAATCATGAATTGAATCATGAATTATGAATCAAGAATCAAGAATCAAATCATGAATCATGAATTGAATCATGAATCATGAATAATGAAATGAATCATAAATCATGAATTGAATCATGAATCATGAATCGAATCATGAATCATGAATATTAAATCATGAAATGAATCATGAATCGAATCATGAATCATGAATAATGAATTGAATCATGAATCATGAATTGAATCATGAATCATGAATCGAATCATGAATCATGAATCATGAATCATGAATCATGTATCGAATCATAAATCATGAATTGAATCATGAATCATGATTGAATCATGAATCATGAATCGAATAATGAATCATGAATTGAATCATGAATCATGAATTGAATCATGAATCATGAATCATGAATTGAATCATGAATTGAATCATGAATTGAATCATGAATCATGAATCGAATCATGAATCATGAATCATGAATTGAATTATGAATTAAATCATGAATCATAAATCATGAATTGAATCATGAATCATGAATCATGAATCAAATCATGAATTGAATCATAAATTGAATCATGAATTGAATCATGAATCATGAATTAAATCATGAATCATGAATTGAATCATGAATCATGAATCGAATCATAAATCATGAATTGAATCATGAATCATGAATCGAATCATGAATCATGAATTGAATCATGAATCATGAATTAAATCATGAATCATGAATAGAATCATGAATCATGAATTGAATCATGAATCATGAATCGAATCATGAATCATGAATCATGAATCGAATCATGAATCAGGAATCATGAATTGAATCATAAATCATGAATCATGAATCTAATCATGAATCATGAATCATGAATCGAATCATGAATCATAAATTATGAATCGAATCATGAATTATGAATCAGGAATTGAATCATTAATCATGAATTGAATCATAAATCTTGAATTATGAATCATAAATTGAATCATGAATAATGAATTGAATCATAAATCATGAATCATGAATTGAATCATGAATGAAAAATTGAATCATAAATCATGAATCATAAATTGAATCATGAATCATGAATCATGAATTAAATCATGAATCATGAATCATGAATCATGAATTGAATCATGAATCATCAATCATGAATTGAATCATGAATCATGAGTCATGAATCATGAATTGAATCATGAATCAAGAATCATGAATTGAATCATGAATCATGATTCATGAATTGAATCATGAATTGAATCATGAATCATGAATCATGAATTGAATCATGAATCATGAATCAAGAATCATGAATCAAGAATCATGAATCAAATCATGAATTCAATCATGATTCATGAATAACGAAATGAATCATGCTTCATGAAATGAATCATGATTCATGAAATGAATCATGAATCATGAATCGAATCATGAATCATGAATCATGAATCGAATCATAAATCATGAATAATGAATAGACTCATGAATCTTGAATCATGAATTGAATCATGAATCATGAATCGAATCATGAATCATGAATCGTGACATGTATTGAATCATGAATCATGAATCATGAATTTAATTATGAATTGAATCATGAATCATGAATCATGAATTGAATCATGAATCATGAATTGAATCATGAATCATGAATCATGAATTGAATCATGAATTATGAATCAAGAATCATGAATCAAATCATGAATCATGAATTGAATCATGAATAATGAAATGAATCATAAATCATGAAATGAATCATGAATAATGAAATGAATCATGAATCATGAATCATGAATTGAATCATGAATCATGAATCGAATCATGAATCATAAATAATAAATCATGAAATGAATCATGAATCGAATCATGAATCATGAATAATGAATTGAATCATGAATCATGAATCATGAATTGAATCATGAATCATAAATCGAATCATGAATCGTGACATGTATTGAATCATGAATCATGAATTATAAATCATGAATTGAATCATGAATCATGAATCATGAATCAAGAATTGAATTATGAATTGAATCTTGAATTATGAATCATGAATTTAATCATGAATCATGAATCATGAATTGAATCATGAATCATTAATCATGAATCATGAATAATGAATTGAATCATGAATTGAATCATGAATCATTAATCATGAATCATGAATAATGAATTGAATCATGAATTGAATCATGAATCATTAATCATGAATCATGAATAATGAATTGAATCATGAATTGAATCATGAATCATGAATCATGAATTGAATCATGAATTATGAATCAAGAATCATGAATCAAGAATCATGAATCAAATCATGAATAATGAATTGAATCATGAATCATGAATCATGAATCATGAAATGAATTATGAATTGAATCATGAATCATGAATCATGAATTGAATCATGAATCATGAATTGAATCATGAATCATGAATCATGAATCATGAATTGAATCATGAATTGAATCATGAATCATGAATTGAATCATGAATTATGAATCAAGAATCATGAATCAAATCATGAATCATGAATTGAATCATGAATCATAATTAATGAAATGAATCATAAATCATGAAATGAATCATGAATAATGAAATGAATCATGAATCATGAATTGAATCATGAATCAAGAATCATGAATTGAATCATGAATCATGAATCATGAATTGAATCATGAATTGAATCATGAATCATGAATCATGAATTGAATCATGAATCATGAATCAAGAATCATGAATCATGAATTGAATCATGAATCATGAATTGAATCATGAATTATGAATCAGGAATTGAATCATTAATCATGAATTGAATCATGAATCTTGAATTATGAATCATAAATTGAATCATGAATAATGAATTGAATCATAAATCATGAATGATGAATTGAATCATGAATCAAAAATCGAATCATAAATCATGAATCATAAATTGAATCATGAATCATGAATTGAATCATGAATCATGAATCATGAATTGAATCATGAATCATGAATCATGAATCATGAATTGAATCATGAATCAAGAATCATGAATTGAATCATGAATCATTAATCATGAATTGAATCATGAATTGAATCATGAATCATGAATTGAATCATGAATCAAGAATCATGAATCAAGAATCATGAATCAAATCATGAATCATGAATTGAATCATGAATCATGAATAATGAAATGAATCATGATTCATGAAATGAATCATGATTCACGAAATGAATCATGAATCATGAATCGAATCATGAATCATGAATCGAATCATGAATCATGAATCATGAATCGAATCATGAATTATGAATCAGGAATTGAATCATTAATCATGAATTGAATCATGAATCTCTAATTATGAATCATAAATTGAATCATGAATCATGAATTGAATCATGAATCGAATCATGAATCATGAATCATGAATCGAATCATGAATTATGAATCAGGAATTGAATCATTAATCATGTATTGAATCATGAATCTCTAATTATGAATCATAAATTGAATCATGAATAATGAATTGAATCATAAGTCATGAATGATGAATTGAATTATGAATCAAAAATCGAATCATAAATCATGAATCATGAATTGAATCATGAATCATGAATTGAATCATGAATCATGAATCATGAATTGAATCATGAATCATGAATCATGAATTGAATCATGAATCATGAATCATGAATTGAATCATGAATCAAGAATCATGAATTGAATCATGAATCATGAATTGAATCATGAATTGAATCATGAATCATGAATCATGAATTGAATCATGAATCATGAATCATGAATTGAATCATGAATCATGAATCAAGAATCATGAATCAAGAATCATGAATCAAATCATGAATCATGAATTGAATCATGAATCATGAATAATGAAATGAATCATGATTCATGAAATGAATCATGATTCACGAAATGAATCATGAATCATGAATCGAATCATGAATAATGAATAGAATCATGAATCTTGAATCATGAATTGAATCATGAATCATGAATCATGAATCGAATCATGAATCATGAATCGTGACATGTATTGAATTATGAATCATGAATTATGAATCAAGAATTGAATCATGAATCATGAAATGAATTATGAATTGAATCATGAATCATGAATTGAATCATGAATCATGAATTGAATCATGAATCATGAATCATGAATTGAATCATGAATTGAATCATGAATTATGAATCAAGAATCATGAATCAAATCATGAATCATGAATTGAATCATGAATCATGAATAATGAAATGAATCATAAATCATGAAATGAATCATGAATAATGAAATGAATCATGAATCATGAATTGAATCATGAATCAAGAATCATGAATTGAATCATGAATCATGAATCATGAATTGAATCATGAATTGAATCATGAATCATGAATTGAATCATGAATCATGAATCAAGAATCATGAATCAAGAATCATGAATCAAATCATGAATCATGAATTGAATCATGAATCATGAATTGAATCATGAATCATGAATAATGAATTTAATCATGAATCATGAATTGAATCATGAATCATGAATCGAATCATGAATCATGATACATGAATCATGAATCATGTATCGAATCATAAATCATGAATTGAATCATGAATCATGATTGAATCATGAATCATGAATCGAATCATGAATCATGAAATGAATCATGAATCATGAATTGAATCATGAATCATGAATTGAATCATGAATCATGAATCATGAATTGAATCATGAATTGAATCATGAATCGAATCATGAATTGAGTCATGAATCATAAATTGAATCATGAATCATGAATTGAATCATGAATCATGAATCATGAATTGAATCATGAATTGAATCATGAATCATAAATTGAATCATGAATCATAAATCATGAATTGAATCATGAATCATGAATCGAATCATGAATCATGAATTGAATCATGAATCATGAATCATAAATCATGAATTGAATCATGAATCATGAATCGAATCATGAATCATGAATTGAATCATGAATCATGAATCATGAATTGAATCATGAATCATGAATTGAATCATTAATCATGAATTATGAATCATCAATTGAATCATCAATTGAATCATGAATCATGAATCATGAATCGAATCATGAATCATGAATAATGAATAGAATCATGAATCTTGAATCATGAATTGAATCATGAATCATGAATCATAAATCGAATCATGAATCATGAATCGTGACATGTATTGAATTATGAATCATGAATTATGAATCATGAATTGAATCATGAATCATGAATCATGAATCATGAAATGAATTATGAATTGAATCATGAATCATGAATTGAATCATGAATCATGATGTCACTCACCGGACTGTGAGTGCTTCTTCCCGGACATTTAGGAACCGTGGCCGTCCTCCATCCTGAGGGACTGCGCATGCGCAGCCCTTTCTATACCTCCAGTGTATGTTCCTTTAACTTAATTGGCAGATCAGGCAACCTCCCTATATTAAGCACCTGTGGTCATCACCACATTGCCTGATCTTGGAGTCTCATTCCCCATGAGTCTCTGAAGGTGTTCCTGTGTTTCCTTGTTTGTTCAGCCCTGCTGATTCCTGTGGTTTCCAAACCACTTCTACCTCTGTGGTTTCCAAACCACTTCTGCTACTGTGGTTCCCATACCACTTCTACCATCTACTGAATCATCGTGACTGTGAGCTGATTCCTATCCGCTGCCTCCGTGCACTACAGTCTTCTTATCACTTCAACTCTACCATGTATCATTGGGACTGTTAGCTGATGCCTATCCGCTGCCTCCGTGCATTACAGGCTTCAACCACATCCACTCACCTGTTCATGATTGTGACTGCCAGCTGATTCCTATCCGCTGCCTCCGTGCACTACAGGCTTCAACCTGCAACTCGTCTGTGTTTCATCATCGTGACTGCTAGCTGATTCCTATCCGCTGCCTCCGTGCACTACAGTCTTCAACCTGCAACCCGTCTGTGTTTCATCGTGACTGTTTGGCTGATTCCTATCCGCTGCCTCTGTGCGCTTCAGTCTTCAGTCCTTGTCAACGCTCCCGTGTTTCCTTGAGTCTGCCTCCACTATTGCTACCCGCTATTCTCCGTGATCAACAGTGCCTGTTCAACTCTGCTCTCCCGTGTCCCATCGTTACTGCACCTGCTGGTTGCTATTGGCTACCTCCGTGTTCCCGCAGAGACCCGCTGCTGCTACTCCTCAGCACTACTCATCCATCTACTGCTGATCCGCTCTCCACGCTTTCCTGTGTTCCCTGCTGGTCTACCTTCCCGTGCGCTGCACCTACTAGACCACCGCTTCACCCATCCAGGGACTTCGCATCCTGCCGGCCTCCTGCCGTTCAGGTATCTCTGCACTCCTGTCTGACTGCCTCCTGAACCACGGTATGCATACTTCTCATTGACTGTGCTGTGTATTGCATACCTTGCTGGACTGTGTTGGTTCTCCTCTGGAGTGTGCTATCCGCTGAGTCTATTGCCATCATTGACTGTGTTATCTTATGCTGGACTACTTCAAGAGACTTTCTATATTGGCAGTATTGTTCAGTCATTTATACATTTATATTGTGCATATTACTGTGGATCAAAGTCAAGGTGCCCGTGTATATCTTGTGTTGCAGTCTCTCCCCGTGCACCTCCTCACCTATATATTCAGTGATACAACTTGCTAGTGGCAGACCACTGACTCCTGTTTACAGTTTCACCTGTTCCAGTATCCTCTCACATAGCAGTGGTACAACTTGCTAACGCAGACCACTGACTCCCCGGATATCTCCACTTGGATTCCATTCCTTCACTCAGACAGCGGTACAACTTGCTATCCGCAGACCGCTGACCCTCATCACCTCCTCGTTTCTGTTGGACATTCCTCCTCACTATAGCAGTGGTACAACTTGCTACCGCAGACCACTGACTACCTTCACGTGTCCTTTGTCCATACAGTTCCTCGTGTATTACTACCTCCATATTGCCAGTGCTGCTAGTCATAGACTTTCCTGAGCATCTCATCATCTGCTATTTCCTGTTCCGTGATCACCCCGCTACCAGAGTACCATATTACCACCTATACTGCTCTGGTAAGCCTATCACCTGGTGATCCCTGGGTAAAGACTCCTAGTGCCCGTGACAGTAAGATCAGGCCATGACAGACCCAGATACGGAACCTACTGCTAAAGAGATGCTGCAGCATCTGGTCAGTCGTGTGGAGCAACAGGATGCTCGCCAACAGCTGTTACTTCAATGTTACCAATCGTTAACCTCCCAAGGAACATCTGGACAGACTGTTACAGCTAGTATTGAAGCTCCTGTGCTTTCCTCCGTTTCCCCAGTGCCATCCCAGGTGTCTACAGCTCCTACGCTTCACCTGCCTACTCCGTCAAAATATGACGGGGACCCCAAAACTTGTAGAGGTTTCCTTAACCAATGTTCAGTCCATTTTGAACTCCAACCTCAAAATTTTTCTACCCATCGTTCCAGAGTGGCCTATCTTATCTCATTGTTTTCTGGACAAGCCCTGGCTTGGGCCTCCCCTCTGTGGGAAAGAAACGATCCAATTCTACAAGATAGTGCCAAATTCATTTCCACGTTCCGAAGTGTGTTCGATGAACCAGGTCGTGTGACCTCCGCTGCTTCCAGCATTCTTCGTTTGCGACAAGGCTCCCATACAGTAGGACAGTATGTCATTCAATTTAGGATCTTAGCCTCTGAACTTCAGTGGAACACTGAAGCATTAGTTGCCGCCTTCTGGCAGGGGCTCTCCGATAAAATTAAAGATGCACTGACTACCCAAGAGCTTCCTTCGTCACTAGAAGATTTGATCTCTCTTTGCCATCGTGTAGACATGAGATTTCGTGAAAGAGAATCTGAGAAAACAACTTCTGCTAAAGCACCTCTTCGTTTAAACCCTCAATTTCGTCCAGTTTCACCTTCTGTGATTCCCATGGAGATAGGACGTTCCAAATTATCTTTAGAAGAGAGGAAACGAAGAGTAAAGAATAGACTCTGTATCTATTGTGCTGATTCCACACATATGCTCAGTTCTTGCCCTAAGAAATCGGGAAATGCCAGGCCCTAACTAGTTCTGGAGAGGTGAAGTTAGGACATATGCTCAGTTCTTGCCCTAAGAAATCGGGAAATGCCAGGCCCTAACTAGTTCTGGAGAGGTGAAGTTAGGGTCCCTGGAGTCCTCTCCATTGTCTATGAAATCTAAAGTCTGCGCTTTCGATGTTACGATTTCCTTTGCTACTAAATCCTTTGAGTCACAGGCATTGATTGATTCCGGAGCAGCAGGAAATTTCATTTCTAAATCACTAGTGAATCAATGGTTCCTACCAGTGATCACTTTAAAAACACCCATTACTGTGACGGCTATAGATGGATCACGTCTCATCAATGGTCTCATCACCCAGAGTACGTCTCCAGTAACCCTTCAGATTGGTGTACTACACCATGAAGAAATTTCGTTTTTAATTCTTCCTGTTACGACAAGTCCGATTGTCTTAGGCCTTCCATGGCTTCAATGTCACTCTCCCCAGATTGACTGGCGCACCCCTCAAGTTACGTCTTGGGGGCCTGAATGTCACCATCGTTGTCTCTCTCAAGTTATTCCTCTTAAAGTACAGCAATCTTCCATCTCATCTTCCTCCCCGGGACTCCCTCCTCAGTATGCTTCATTTGCCGATGTGTTTGATAAAGCTCAGTCTGAACGTCTTCCTCCTCATCGTTCTTGGGATTGTCCGATCGACCTTCTACCTGGCAAGACTCCTCCCAGGGGTCGGGTCTATCCTCTCTCGTTACCTGAAACTCAAGCCACATCTGAGTACATACAGGAGAATCTCCAGCGTGGGTTCATTCGACCTTCCACCTCTCCCGCTGGAGCTGGGTTCTTCTTCGTCAAAAAGAAGGATGGATCATTACGCCCTTGTATAGATTTTCGTGGACTCAACGCCATTACTATCAAGAATCGGTATCCCATTCCGCTGATCACTGAGCTATTTGATCGCATCAAGGGAGCTCGGATATTTACTAAGTTGGATCTTCGTGGTGCCTACAATTTAATTAGAATCCGTTCCGGTGACGAATGGAAGACCGCGTTTAACACCAGAGATGGGCATTACGAATATTTAGTAATGCCCTTCGGGCTGTGTAATGCCCCCGCGGTTTTCCAGGGTTTCATCAATGAGATCTTTCGGGACTTATTATATGTATGTGTCGTTGTCTACCTGGACGACATATTGATCTTCTCACAGGACCTGCCTTCTCATCACCAACATGTGGCAGAGGTCCTCTCCAGACTACGGAAAAACTCATTGTTCTGTAAATTGGAAAAATGTTCATTCGAGTTACCCCAGATTCCATTCTTGGGGTATATAGTTTCCGGAGTTGGCCTGAAGATGGATCCAGACAAAGTAAATGCTGTACTACATTGGCCTCAGCCAACTACTCTTCGTGCCATCCAGCGTTTTTTAGGTTTTGCCAATTACTATAGACGCTTCATTCAAGACTTCTCATCCATTGCATCTCCCATTGTGGCCTTAACTCGGAAAGGGGCTAATACTAAGCAATGGTCATCTGAGGCTCTCCAAGCCTTTCAAATCCTCAAAGAGTCCTTCTCGTCTGCTCCCATTCTGCGACAACCTGATGTGACACTCCCCTTCTTCCTAGAAGTAGATGCCTCTAATGTGGGCTTAGGAGCTATTCTCTCCCAACGCTCGGAGCAACAAAAATTACATCCTTGTGCCTTCTACTCTCGGGGTCTTCTGCCCGCAGAGAAAAACTATACTATCGGGGACAAGGAGTTGCTGGCCATCAAAGCTGCATTAGAGGAATGGAGATACTTGTTGGAAGGAGCTCGCCATCCGGTGACGATCTTCACGGATCATAAGAACTTGTCATATTTGCAATCTGCTCAATGCTTGAACCCTCGTCAAGCAAGATGGTCTCTTTTCTTTTCCCGTTTTGAATTAATTATAACCTTCAAACCAGCTGCTAAGAACAAGAAAGCTGACGCTCTATCTCGAGCTTTTGTGACGTCCTCTGATGTAGAAGAGGTTCCCAACCATGCTATTCTAGACCCCAAATGTATTTCTCTGGCTGCTTCATCCACCAAAATGCTACCATTTGGGAAGACCCTCGTGCCTCCTACTCTGAGGAGGAAAATCCTTTCGTGGTTCCATGCCTCTCGTTTTTCTGGACACGCCGGTGAACATAAGACCTTTGAGATTCTCTCTCGTAGTTACTGGTGGCCTTCAATGAGGAGAGACGTCAAAGAGTTTATTGCTTCCTGTGATTTATGTTCTCAGTTCAAATCCTCCCGCAGAACTCCAGCAGGGTTGCTGCGACCACTACCCATTCCGTCCAAGCCTTGGACCCATATTAGTATGGATTTCGTTACTGATTTGCCACCAAGTAAGAATCACAATACTATTTGGGTAGTGGTAGACAGATTTTCGAAGATGGCTCATTTCGTCCCTCTGTCCGGTTTACCTTCCTCGTCTACTCTGGCTGAACATTTCATTAAAGAAATCTTCCGCATCCATGGATGTCCGTCTGAGATTGTGTCAGATAGAGGAGTACAATTCGTTTCCAGATTCTGGCGGGCCCTTTGTAAAACCTTGGGCATACGATTAGCACTCTCATCGTCTTACCATCCGCAATCTAACGGACAAACGGAACGAGTCAATCAAGATCTTGAGACTTTTATTAGGATGTTCTCTTCAGCCAACCAAGACAACTGGGTAGAATTGCTCCCTTGGGCTGAATTCGCCCATAACAACATGTACCATGAGTCATCACCCAAAACTCCATTCTTTGTGGTCTACGGTCACCATCCGTCTTTTCCGGAATTTCCTGCCCTCCCGCCCACCCAAGTTCCTGCTGTGGAGACTGCTTGTCAGACCTTCAAAAATATCTGGTCTCAGGTCAAAACCTGTTTAAAGAAGACATCTAACAAATATAAGTCTTTCGCAGATAAGAAGAGGCGGGCTATTCCACCACTAAAAATTGGAGATCGTGTCTGGTTATCTACCAAAAATATTCATTTGAAGGTCCCATCTATGAAATTCGCCCCTCGTTTTATTGGTCCATATAGGATCATTCAAGTTATCAATCCAGTATGTGTTAAACTTCTTCTTCCTAAGAATCTTCGGATCTCCAATGCCTTCCATGTGTCCTTGCTCAAACCTCTCATCATCAACCGTTTCTCGACTCCTTCCTCAGCACCGCAGCCAGTTCAAGTTCATCAGGAGGAGGATTTCGAGATTACTGAGGTATTGGATGCAAAAATTTCGCGAGGAGTCCTCCGTTTCCTCGTTCATTGGAAGGGCTTTGGTCCTGAGGAGCGTTCATGGATCAAAGCTGAAGATCTTAATGCTCCTGCCCTTCTGAAGAAGTTTTATTCCAAAAATCCGGACAAGCCCGGTTCCAGGCGTTCTGTGCCCACCTTTAAAAGGGGGGGTACTGTCACTCACCGGACTGTGAGTGCTTCTTCCCGGACATTTAGGAACCGTGGCCGTCCTCCATCCTGAGGGACTGCGCATGCGCAGCCCTTTCTATACCTCCAGTGTATGTTCCTTTAACTTAATTGGCAGATCAGGCAACCTCCCTATATTAAGCACCTGTGGTCATCACCACATTGCCTGATCTTGGAGTCTCATTCCCCATGAGTCTCTGAAGGTGTTCCTGTGTTTCCTTGTTTGTTCAGCCCTGCTGATTCCTGTGGTTTCCAAACCACTTCTACCTCTGTGGTTTCCAAACCACTTCTGCTACTGTGGTTCCCATACCACTTCTACCATCTACTGAATCATCGTGACTGTGAGCTGATTCCTATCCGCTGCCTCCGTGCACTACAGTCTTCTTATCACTTCAACTCTACCATGTATCATTGGGACTGTTAGCTGATGCCTATCCGCTGCCTCCGTGCATTACAGGCTTCAACCACATCCACTCACCTGTTCATGATTGTGACTGCCAGCTGATTCCTATCCGCTGCCTCCGTGCACTACAGGCTTCAACCTGCAACTCGTCTGTGTTTCATCATCGTGACTGCTAGCTGATTCCTATCCGCTGCCTCCGTGCACTACAGTCTTCAACCTGCAACCCGTCTGTGTTTCATCGTGACTGTTTGGCTGATTCCTATCCGCTGCCTCTGTGCGCTTCAGTCTTCAGTCCTTGTCAACGCTCCCGTGTTTCCTTGAGTCTGCCTCCACTATTGCTACCCGCTATTCTCCGTGATCAACAGTGCCTGTTCAACTCTGCTCTCCCGTGTCCCATCGTTACTGCACCTGCTGGTTGCTATTGGCTACCTCCGTGTTCCCGCAGAGACCCGCTGCTGCTACTCCTCAGCACTACTCATCCATCTACTGCTGATCCGCTCTCCACGCTTTCCTGTGTTCCCTGCTGGTCTACCTTCCCGTGCGCTGCACCTACTAGACCACCGCTTCACCCATCCAGGGACTTCGCATCCTGCCGGCCTCCTGCCGTTCAGGTATCTCTGCACTCCTGTCTGACTGCCTCCTGAACCACGGTATGCATACTTCTCATTGACTGTGCTGTGTATTGCATACCTTGCTGGACTGTGTTGGTTCTCCTCTGGAGTGTGCTATCCGCTGAGTCTATTGCCATCATTGACTGTGTTATCTTATGCTGGACTACTTCAAGAGACTTTCTATATTGGCAGTATTGTTCAGTCATTTATACATTTATATTGTGCATATTACTGTGGATCAAAGTCAAGGTGCCCGTGTATATCTTGTGTTGCAGTCTCTCCCCGTGCACCTCCTCACCTATATATTCAGTGATACAACTTGCTAGTGGCAGACCACTGACTCCTGTTTACAGTTTCACCTGTTCCAGTATCCTCTCACATAGCAGTGGTACAACTTGCTAACGCAGACCACTGACTCCCCGGATATCTCCACTTGGATTCCATTCCTTCACTCAGACAGCGGTACAACTTGCTATCCGCAGACCGCTGACCCTCATCACCTCCTCGTTTCTGTTGGACATTCCTCCTCACTATAGCAGTGGTACAACTTGCTACCGCAGACCACTGACTACCTTCACGTGTCCTTTGTCCATACAGTTCCTCGTGTATTACTACCTCCATATTGCCAGTGCTGCTAGTCATAGACTTTCCTGAGCATCTCATCATCTGCTATTTCCTGTTCCGTGATCACCCCGCTACCAGAGTACCATATTACCACCTATACTGCTCTGGTAAGCCTATCACCTGGTGATCCCTGGGTAAAGACTCCTAGTGCCCGTGACACATGAATTGAATCATGAATCATGAATCATGAATTGAATCATGAATTGAATCATGAATCATGAATCATGAATTGAATCATGAATTATGAATCAAGAATCATGAATCAAATCATGAATCATGAATTGAATAATTAATCATGAATAATGAAATGAATCATAAATCATGAAATGAATCATGAATAATGAAATGAATCATGAATCATGAATTGAATCATGAATCAAGAATCATGAATTGAATCATGAATCATGAATTGAATCATGAATTGAATCATGAATCATGAATTGAATCATGAATCATGAATCAAGAATCATGAATCAAGAATCATGAATCAAATCATGAATCATGAATTGAATCATGAATCATGAATTAAATCATGAATCATGAATAATGAATTGAATCATGAATCATGAATTGAATCATGAATCATGATACATGAATCATGAATCATGTATCGAATCATAAATCATGAATTGAATCATGAATCATGATTGAATCATGAATCATGAATCGAATCATGAATCATGAATTGAATCATGAATTATGAATTGAATCATGAATCATGAATTGAATCATGAATCATGAATCATGAATTGAATCATGAATTGAATCATGAATCGAATCATGAACTGAGTCATGAATCATGAATTGAATCATTAATCATGAATTGAATCATGAATCATGAATCATGA
The DNA here is from genome assembly GCF_038048845.1 of Mixophyes fleayi. NCBI lineage: Eukaryota > Metazoa > Chordata > Amphibia > Anura > Limnodynastidae > Mixophyes > Mixophyes fleayi. Next base: position 174,795 of record NW_027445899.1, read on the forward strand.
ATTGAATCATGAATTGAATCATGAATCATAAATTGAATCATGAATCATAAATCATGAATTGAATCATGAATCATGAATCGAATCATGAATCATGAATTGAATCATGAATCATGAATCATAAATCATGAATTGAATCATGAATCATGAATCGAATCATGAATCGTGAATTGAATCATGAATCATGAATCATGAATTGAATCATGAATCTTGAATTGAATCATTAATCATGAATTATGAATCATGAATTGAATCATGAATTGAATCATGAATCATGAATCATGAATTCAATCATGAATCATGAATCAAGAATCATGAATCATAAATTGAATCATGAATCATGAATCATGAATTAAATCATGAATCATGAATAGAATCATGAATTAAATCATGAATAGAATCATGAATTAAATCATGAATCATGAATAGAATCATGAATCATGAATTAAATCATGAATCATGAATAGAATCATAATTCATGAATTGAATCATGAATCATGAATCATGAATCATGAATCATGAATCATGAATTAAATCATGAATCATGAATAGAATCATGAATTAAATCATGAATCATGAATAGAATCATGAATCATGAATTAAATCATGAATCATGAATCGAATCATAATTCATGAATTGAATCATGAATCATGAATCGAATCATGAATCATGAATCATGAATCGAATCATGAATCATGAATCATGAATCGAATCATGAATTATGAATCAGGAATTGAATCATTAATCATGAATTGAATCATGAATCATGAATTGAATCATGAATCATGAATCATGAATTGAATCATGAATTGAATCATGAATCATGAATCATGAATTGAATCATGAATTATGAATCAAGAATCATGAATCAAATCATGAATCATGAATTGAATAATTAATCATGAATAATGAAATGAATCATAAATCATGAAATGAATCATGAATAATGAAATGAATCATGAATCATGAATTGAATCATGAATCAAGAATCATGAATTGAATCATGAATCATGAATTGAATCATGAATTGAATCATGAATCATGAATCATGAATTGAATCATGAATCATGAATCAAGAATCATGAATCAAGAATCATGAATCAAATCATGAATCATGAATTGAATCATGAATCATGAATTAAATCATGAATCATGAATAATGAATTGAATCATGAATCATGAATTGAATCATGAATCATGATACATGAATCATGAATCATGTATCGAATCATAAATCATGAATTGAATCATGAATCATGATTGAATCATGAATCATGAATCGAATCATGAATCATGAATTGAATCATGAATTATGAATTGAATCATGAATCATGAATTGAATCATGAATCATGAATCATGAATTGAATCATGAATTGAATCATGAATCGAATCATGAACTGAGTCATGAATCATGAATTGAATCATTAATCATGAATTGAATCATGAATCATGAATCATGAATTGAATCATGAATTGAATCATGAATCATAAATTGAATCATGAATCATAAATCATGAATTGAATCATGAATCATGAATCGAATCATGAATCATGAATTGAATCATGAATCATGAATCATAAATCATGAATTGAATCATGAATCATGAATCGAATCATGAATCATGAATTGAATCATGAATCATGAATCATGAATTGAATCATGAATCTTGAATTGAATCATTAATCATGAATTATGAATCATGAATTGAATCATGAATTGAATCATGAATCATGAATCATGAATTCAATCATGAATCATGAATCAAGAATCATGAATCATAAATTGAATCATGAATCATGAATCATGAATTAAATCATGAATCATGAATAGAATCATGAATTAAATCATGAATAGAATCATGAATTAAATCATGAATCATGAATAGAATCATGAATCATGAATTAAATCATGAATCATGAATAGAATCATAATTCATGAATTGAATCATGAATCATGAATCATGAATCATGAATCATGAATCATGAATTAAATCATGAATCATGAATAGAATCATGAATTAAATCATGAATCATGAATAGAATCATGAATCATGAATTAAATCATGAATCATGAATAGAATCATAATTCATGAATTGAATCATGAATCATGAATCGAATCATGAATCATGAATCATGAATCGAATCATGAATCATGAATCATGAATCGAATCATGAATTATGAATCAGGAATTGAATCATTAATCATGAATTGAATCATGAATCTTGAATTATGAATCATAAATTGAATCATGAATAATGAATTGAATCATAAATCATGAATGATGAATTGAATCATGAATCAAAAATCAAATCATAAATCATGAATTGAATCATGAATCATGAATCATGAATTGAATCATGAATCATGAATCATGAATTGAATCATGAATCATGAATCATGAATCATGAATTGAATCATGAATCAAGAATCATGAATTGAATCATGAATCATGAATTGAATCATGAATTGAATCATGAATCATGAATTGAATCATGAATCATGAATCAAGAATCATGAATCAAGAATCATGAATCAAATCATGAATCATGAATTGAATCATGAATCATGAATAATGAAATGAATCATGATTCATGAAATGAATCATTATTCACGAAATGAATCATGAATCATGAATCGAATCATGAATCATGAATAATGAATAGAATCATGAATCTTGAATCATGAATTGAATCATGAATCATGAATCATGAATCGAATCATGATTCATGAATCGTGACATGTATTGAATTATGAATCATGAATTATGAATCATGAATTGAATCATGAATTGAATCATGAATCGAATCATGAACTGAGTCATGAATCATGAATTGAATCATTAATCATGAATTGAATCATGAATCATGAATCATGAATTGAATCATGAATTGAATCATGAATCATAAATTGAATCATGAATCATAAATCATGAATTGAATCATGAATCATGAATCGAATCATGAATCATGAATTGAATCATGAATCATGAATCATAAATCATGAATTGAATCATGAATCATGAATCGAATCATGAATCATGAATTGAATCATGAATCATGAATCATGAATTGAATCATGAATCTTGAATTGAATCATTAATCATGAATTATGAATCATGAATTGAATCATGAATTGAATCATGAATCATGAATCATGAATTGAATCATGAATTGAATCATGAATCATGAATCATGAATTGAATCATGAATCATGAATCAAGAATCATGAATCAAGAATCATGAATCAAATCATGAATTCAATCATGATTCATGAATAACGAAATGAATCATGCTTCATGAAATGAATCATGATTCATGAAATGAATCATGAATCATGAATCGAATCATGAATCATGAATCATGAATCGAATCATAAATCATGAATAATGAATAGACTCATGAATCTTGAATCATGAATTGAATCATGAATCATGAATCGAATCATGAATCATGAATCGTGACATGTATTGAATCATGAATCATGAATCATGAATTTAATTATGAATTAAATCATGAATCATGAATCATGAATTGAATCATGAATCATGAATTGAATCATGAATCATGAATCATGAATTGAATCATGAATTATGAATCAAGAATCATGAATCAAATCATGAATCATGAATTGAATCATGAATAATGAAATGAATCATAAATCATGAAATGAATCATGAATAATGAAATGAATCATGAATCATGAATCATGAATTGAATCATGAATCATGAATCGAATCATGAATCATAAATAATAAATCATGAAATGAATCATGAATCGAATCATGAATCATGAATAATGAATTGAATCATGAATCATGAATCATGAATTGAATCATGAATCATAAATCGAATCATGAATCGTGACATGTATTGAATCATGAATCATGAATTATAAATCATGAATTGAATCATGAATCATGAATCATGAATCAAGAATTGAATTATGAATTGAATCTTGAATTATGAATCATGAATTTAATCATGAATCATGAATCATGAATTGAATCATGAATCATTAATCATGAATCATGAATAATGAATTGAATCATGAATTGAATCATGAATCATTAATCATGAATCATGAATAATGAATTGAATCATGAATTGAATCATGAATCATTAATCATGAATCATGAATAATGAATTGAATCATGAATTGAATCATGAATCATGAATCATGAATTGAATCATGAATTATGAATCAAGAATCATGAATCAAGAATCATGAATCAAATCATGAATAATGAATTGAATCATGAATCATGAATCATGAATCATGAAATGAATTATGAATTGAATCATGAATCATGAATCATGAATTGAATCATGAATCATGAATTGAATCATGAATCATGAATCATGAATCATGAATTGAATCATGAATTGAATCATGAATCATGAATTGAATCATGAATTATGAATCAAGAATCATGAATCAAATCATGAATCATGAATTGAATCATGAATCATAATTAATGAAATGAATCATAAATCATGAAATGAATCATGAATAATGAAATGAATCATGAATCATGAATTGAATCATGAATCAAGAATCATGAATTGAATCATGAATCATGAATCATGAATTGAATCATGAATTGAATCATGAATCATGAATCATGAATTGAATCATGAATCATGAATCAAGAATCATGAATCATGAATTGAATCATGAATCATGAATTGAATCATGAATTATGAATCAGGAATTGAATCATTAATCATGAATTGAATCATGAATCTTGAATTATGAATCATAAATTGAATCATGAATAATGAATTGAATCATAAATCATGAATGATGAATTGAATCATGAATCAAAAATCGAATCATAAATCATGAATCATAAATTGAATCATGAATCATGAATTGAATCATGAATCATGAATCATGAATTGAATCATGAATCATGAATCATGAATCATGAATTGAATCATGAATCAAGAATCATGAATTGAATCATGAATCATTAATCATGAATTGAATCATGAATTGAATCATGAATCATGAATTGAATCATGAATCAAGAATCATGAATCAAGAATCATGAATCAAATCATGAATCATGAATTGAATCATGAATCATGAATAATGAAATGAATCATGATTCATGAAATGAATCATGATTCACGAAATGAATCATGAATCATGAATCGAATCATGAATCATGAATCGAATCATGAATCATGAATCATGAATCGAATCATGAATTATGAATCAGGAATTGAATCATTAATCATGAATTGAATCATGAATCTCTAATTATGAATCATAAATTGAATCATGAATCATGAATTGAATCATGAATCGAATCATGAATCATGAATCATGAATCGAATCATGAATTATGAATCAGGAATTGAATCATTAATCATGTATTGAATCATGAATCTCTAATTATGAATCATAAATTGAATCATGAATAATGAATTGAATCATAAGTCATGAATGATGAATTGAATTATGAATCAAAAATCGAATCATAAATCATGAATCATGAATTGAATCATGAATCATGAATTGAATCATGAATCATGAATCATGAATTGAATCATGAATCATGAATCATGAATTGAATCATGAATCATGAATCATGAATTGAATCATGAATCAAGAATCATGAATTGAATCATGAATCATGAATTGAATCATGAATTGAATCATGAATCATGAATCATGAATTGAATCATGAATCATGAATTGAATCATGAATCATGAATCAAGAATCATGAATCAAGAATCATGAATCAAATCATGAATCATGAATTGAATCATGAATCATGAATAATGAAATGAATCATGATTCATGAAATGAATCATGATTCACGAAATGAATCATGAATCATGAATCGAATCATGAATAATGAATAGAATCATGAATCTTGAATCATGAATTGAATCATGAATCATGAATCATGAATCGAATCATGAATCATGAATCGTGACATGTATTGAATTATGAATCATGAATTATGAATCAAGAATTGAATCATGAATCATGAAATGAATTATGAATTGAATCATGAATCATGAATTGAATCATGAATCATGAATTGAATCATGAATCATGAATCATGAATTGAATCATGAATTGAATCATGAATTATGAATCAAGAATCATGAATCAAATCATGAATCATGAATTGAATCATGAATCATGAATAATGAAATGAATCATAAATCATGAAATGAATCATGAATAATGAAATGAATCATGAATCATGAATTGAATCATGAATCAAGAATCATGAATTGAATCATGAATCATGAATCATGAATTGAATCATGAATTGAATCATGAATCATGAATTGAATCATGAATCATGAATCAAGAATCATGAATCAAGAATCATGAATCAAATCATGAATCATGAATTGAATCATGAATCATGAATTGAATCATGAATCATGAATAATGAATTTAATCATGAATCATGAATTGAATCATGAATCATGAATCGAATCATGAATCATGATACATGAATCATGAATCATGTATCGAATCATAAATCATGAATTGAATCATGAATCATGATTGAATCATGAATCATGAATCGAATCATGAATCATGAAATGAATCATGAATCATGAATTGAATCATGAATCATGAATTGAATCATGAATCATGAATCATGAATTGAATCATGAATTGAATCATGAATCGAATCATGAATTGAGTCATGAATCATAAATTGAATCATGAATCATGAATTGAATCATGAATCATGAATCATGAATTGAATCATGAATTGAATCATGAATCATAAATTGAATCATGAATCATAAATCATGAATTGAATCATGAATCATGAATCGAATCATGAATCATGAATTGAATCATGAATCATGAATCATAAATCATGAATTGAATCATGAATCATGAATCGAATCATGAATCATGAATTGAATCATGAATCATGAATCATGAATTGAATCATGAATCATGAATTGAATCATTAATCATGAATTATGAATCATCAATTGAATCATCAATTGAATCATGAATCATGAATCATGAATCGAATCATGAATCATGAATAATGAATAGAATCATGAATCTTGAATCATGAATTGAATCATGAATCATGAATCATAAATCGAATCATGAATCATGAATCGTGACATGTATTGAATTATGAATCATGAATTATGAATCATGAATTGAATCATGAATCATGAATCATGAATCATGAAATGAATTATGAATTGAATCATGAATCATGAATTGAATCATGAATCATGAATTGAATCATGAATCATGAATCATGAATTGAATCATGAATTGAATCATGAATCATGAATCATGAATTGAATCATGAATTATGAATCAAGAATCATGAATCAAATCATGAATCATGAATTGAATAATTAATCATGAATAATGAAATGAATCATAAATCATGAAATGAATCATGAATAATGAAATGAATCATGAATCATGAATTGAATCATGAATCAAGAATCATGAATTGAATCATGAATCATGAATTGAATCATGAATTGAATCATGAATCATGAATCATGAATTGAATCATGAATCATGAATCAAGAATCATGAATCAAGAATCATGAATCAAATCATGAATCATGAATTGAATCATGAATCATGAATTAAATCATGAATCATGAATAATGAATTGAATCATGAATCATGAATTGAATCATGAATCATGATACATGAATCATGAATCATGTATCGAATCATAAATCATGAATTGAATCATGAATCATGATTGAATCATGAATCATGAATCGAATCATGAATCATGAATTGAATCATGAATTATGAATTGAATCATGAATCATGAATTGAATCATGAATCATGAATCATGAATTGAATCATGAATTGAATCATGAATCGAATCATGAACTGAGTCATGAATCATGAATTGAATCATTAATCATGAATTGAATCATGAATCATGAATCATGAATTGAATCATGAATTGAATCATGAATCATAAATTGAATCATGAATCATAAATCATGAATTGAATCATGAATCATGAATCGAATCATGAATCATGAATTGAATCATGAATCATGAATCATAAATCATGAATTGAATCATGAATCATGAATCGAATCATGAATCGTGAATTGAATCATGAATCATGAATCATGAATTGAATCATGAATCTTGAATTGAATCATTAATCATGAATTATGAATCATGAATTGAATCATGAATTGAATCATGAATCATGAATCATGAATTCAATCATGAATCATGAATCAAGAATCATGAATCATAAATTGAATCATGAATCATGAATCATGAATTAAATCATGAATCATGAATAGAATCATGAATTAAATCATGAATAGAATCATGAATTAAATCATGAATCATGAATAGAATCATGAATCATGAATTAAATCATGAATCATGAATAGAATCATAATTCATGAATTGAATCATGAATCATGAATCATGAATCATGAATCATGAATCATGAATTAAATCATGAATCATGAATAGAATCATGAATTAAATCATGAATCATGAATAGAATCATGAATCATGAATTAAATCATGAATCATGAATCGAATCATAATTCATGAATTGAATCATGAATCATGAATCGAATCATGAATCATGAATCATGAATCGAATCATGAATCATGAATCATGAATCGAATCATGAATTATGAATCAGGAATTGAATCATTAATCATGAATTGAATCATGAATCATGAATTGAATCATGAATCATGAATCATGAATTGAATCATGAATTGAATCATGAATCATGAATCATGAATTGAATCATGAATTATGAATCAAGAATCATGAATCAAATCATGAATCATGAATTGAATAATTAATCATGAATAATGAAATGAATCATAAATCATGAAATGAATCATGAATAATGAAATGAATCATGAATCATGAATTGAATCATGAATCAAGAATCATGAATTGAATCATGAATCATGAATTGAATCATGAATTGAATCATGAATCATGAATCATGAATTGAATCATGAATCATGAATCAAGAATCATGAATCAAGAATCATGAATCAAATCATGAATCATGAATTGAATCATGAATCATGAATTAAATCATGAATCATGAATAATGAATTGAATCATGAATCATGAATTGAATCATGAATCATGATACATGAATCATGAATCATGTATCGAATCATAAATCATGAATTGAATCATGAATCATGATTGAATCATGAATCATGAATCGAATCATGAATCATGAATTGAATCATGAATTATGAATTGAATCATGAATCATGAATTGAATCATGAATCATGAATCATGAATTGAATCATGAATTGAATCATGAATCGAATCATGAACTGAGTCATGAATCATGAATTGAATCATTAATCATGAATTGAATCATGAATCATGAATCATGAATTGAATCATGAATTGAATCATGAATCATAAATTGAATCATGAATCATAAATCATGAATTGAATCATGAATCATGAATCGAATCATGAATCATGAATTGAATCATGAATCATGAATCATAAATCATGAATTGAATCATGAATCATGAATCGAATCATGAATCATGAATTGAATCATGAATCATGAATCATGAATTGAATCATGAATCTTGAATTGAATCATTAATCATGAATTATGAATCATGAATTGAATCATGAATTGAATCATGAATCATGAATCATGAATTCAATCATGAATCATGAATCAAGAATCATGAATCATAAATTGAATCATGAATCATGAATCATGAATTAAATCATGAATCATGAATAGAATCATGAATTAAATCATGAATAGAATCATGAATTAAATCATGAATCATGAATAGAATCATGAATCATGAATTAAATCATGAATCATGAATAGAATCATAATTCATGAATTGAATCATGAATCATGAATCATGAATCATGAATCATGAATCATGAATTAAATCATGAATCATGAATAGAATCATGAATTAAATCATGAATCATGAATAGAATCATGAATCATGAATTAAATCATGAATCATGAATAGAATCATAATTCATGAATTGAATCATGAATCATGAATCGAATCATGAATCATGAATCATGAATCGAATCATGAATCATGAATCATGAATCGAATCATGAATTATGAATCAGGAATTGAATCATTAATCATGAATTGAATCATGAATCTTGAATTATGAATCATAAATTGAATCATGAATAATGAATTGAATCATAAATCATGAATGATGAATTGAATCATGAATCAAAAATCAAATCATAAATCATGAATTGAATCATGAATCATGAATCATGAATTGAATCATGAATCATGAATCATGAATTGAATCATGAATCATGAATCATGAATCATGAATTGAATCATGAATCAAGAATCATGAATTGAATCATGAATCATGAATTGAATCATGAATTGAATCATGAATCATGAATTGAATCATGAATCATGAATCAAGAATCATGAATCAAGAATCATGAATCAAATCATGAATCATGAATTGAATCATGAATCATGAATAATGAAATGAATCATGATTCATGAAATGAATCATTATTCACGAAATGAATCATGAATCATGAATCGAATCATGAATCATGAATAATGAATAGAATCATGAATCTTGAATCATGAATTGAATCATGAATCATGAATCATGAATCGAATCATGATTCATGAATCGTGACATGTATTGAATTATGAATCATGAATTATGAATCATGAATTGAATCATGAATTGAATCATGAATCGAATCATGAACTGAGTCATGAATCATGAATTGAATCATTAATCATGAATTGAATCATGAATCATGAATCATGAATTGAATCATGAATTGAATCATGAATCATAAATTGAATCATGAATCATAAATCATGAATTGAATCATGAATCATGAATCGAATCATGAATCATTAATTGAATCATGAATCATGAATCATAAATCATGAATTGAATCATGAATCATGAATCGAATCATGAATCATGAATTGAATCATGAATCATGAATCATGAATTGAATCATGAATCTTGAATTGAATCATTAATCATGAATTATGAATCATGAATTGAATCATGAATTGAATCATGAATCATGAATCATGAATTCAATCATGAATCATGAATCAAGAATCATGAATCATAAATTGAATCATGAATCATGAATCATGAATTAAATCATGAATCATGAATAGAATCATGAATTAAATCATGAATAGAATCATGAATTAAATCATGAATCATGAATAGAATCATGAATCATGAATTAAATCATGAATCATGAATAGAATCATAATTCATGAATTGAATCATGAATCATGAATCATGAATCATGAATCATGAATCATGAATTAAATCATGAATCATGAATAGAATCATGAATTAAATCATGAATCATGAATAGAATCATGAATCATGAATTAAATCATGAATCATGAATAGAATCATAATTCATGAATTGAATCATGAATCATGAATCGAATCATGAATCATGAATCATGAATCGAATCATGAATCATGAATCATGAATCGAATCATGAATTATGAATCAGGAATTGAATCATTAATCATGAATTGAATCATGAATCTTGAATTATGAATCATAAATTGAATCATGAATAATGAATTGAATCATAAATCATGAATGATGAATTGAATCATGAATCAAAAATCGAATCATAAATCATGAATCATGAATTGAATCATGAATCATGAATCATGAATTGAATCATGAATCATGAATCATGAATTGAATCATGAATCATGAATCATGAATCATGAATTGAATCATGAATCAAGAATCATGAATTGAATCATGAATCATGAATTGAATCATGAATTGAATCATGAATCATGAATTGAATCATGAATCATGAATCAAGAATCATGAATCAAGAATCATGAATCAAATCATGAATCATGAATTGAATCATGAATCATGAATAATGAAATGAATCATGATTCATGAAATGAATCATTATTCACGAAATGAATCATGAATCATGAATCGAATCATGAATCATGAATAATGAATAGAATCATGAATCTTGAATCATGAATTGAATCATGAATCATGAATCATGAATCGAATCATGATTCATGAATCGTGACATGTATTGAATTATGAATCATGAATTATGAATCATGAATTGAATCATGAATCATTAATCATGAATCATGAATTGAATTATGAATTGAATCATGAATCATGAATCATGAATTGAATCATGAATCATGAATTGAATCATGAATCATGAATCATGAATCATGAATTGAATCATGAATTGAATCATGAATCATGAATCATGAATTGAATCATGAATTATGAATCAAGAATCATGAATCAAATCATGAATCATGAATCATGAATCGAATCATGATTCATGAATCGTGACATGTATTGAATTATGAATCATGAATTATGAATCATGAATTGAATCATGAATCATTAATCATGAATCATGAATTGAATTATGAATTGAATCATGAATCATGAATCATGAATTGAATCATGAATCATGAATTGAATCATGAATCATGAATCATGAATCATGAATTGAATCATGAATTGAATCATGAATCATGAATCATGAATTGAATCATGAATTATGAATCAAGAATCATGAATCAAATCATGAATCATGAATTGAATCATGAATCATGAATAATGAAATGAATCATAAATCATGAAATGAATCATGAATAATGAAATGAATCATGAATCATGAATCAAATCATGAATCATGAATTGAATCATGAATCATAAATAATAAATCATGAAATGAATCATGAATCGAATCATGAATCATGAATAATGAATTGAATCATGAATCATGAATCATGAATTGAATCATGAATCATGAATCGAATCATGAATCATGAATCATGAATCATGAATTGAATTATGAATTAAATCATGAATCATGAATTGAATCATGAATCATGAATCATGAATCAAATCATGAATTGAATCATAAATTGAATCATGAATTCAATCATGAATCATGAATTCAATCATGAATCATGAATCTAATAATAAATCATGAATTAAATCACGAATCATGAATCAAATCATGAATCATGAATTGAATCATGAATCATGAATTGAATCATGAATCATGAATTGAATCATGAATCATGAATCATGAATTGAATCATGAATTAAATCATGAATTGAATCATGAATAAAATCATCAATTGAATCATGAATCATGAATTGAATCATGAATCATAAATCAAATCATGAATCATGAATTGAATCATGAATCGAATCATGAATTGAGTCATAATTCATGAATTGAATCATGAATCATGAATTGAATCATGAATCATGAATCATGAATTGAATCATGAACTGAATCATGAATCATGAATTGAATCATGAATTAAATTATGAATTGAATCATGAATCATGAATCATGAATTGAATCATGAATCATGAATTGAATCATGAATCATGAATCATGAATCATGAATCATGAATCATGAATTGAATCATGAATTGAATCATGAATTATGAATCAAGAATCATGAATCAAGAATCATGAATCAAATCATGAATCATGAATTGAATCATGAATCATGAATAATGAAATGAATCATAAATCATGAAATGAATCATGAATAATTAAATGAATCATGAATCATGAATCGAATCATGAATCATGAATAATAAATCATGAAATGAATCATGAATCATGAATCGAATCATGAATCATGAATAATGAATTGAATCATGATTAATGAATTGAATCATGAATCATGAATCGAATCATGAATCATGAATCATGAATCATGAATCATGTATCGAATCATAAATCATGAATTGAATCATGAATCATGAATTGAATCATGAATCATGAATAATGAATTGAATCATGAATTAAGAATTGAATCATGAATCATGAATCGAATCATGAATCATGAATCATGAATCATGAATCATGTATCGAATCATAAATCATGAATTGAATCATGAATCATGAATTAAATCATGAATCATGAATCGAATCATGAATCATGAATTGAATCATGAATCATGAATTGAATCATGAATTGAATCATGAATCATGAATCGAATCATGAATCATGAATCATGAATCATGAATTGAATTATGAATTAAATCATGAATCATGAATTGAATCATGAATCATGAATCATGAATCAAATCATGAATTGAATCATAAATTGAATCATGAATTGAATCATGAATCATGAATCATAATTCATAAATTGAATCATGAATCATGAATCATGAATTGAATCATGAATCATGAATCATGAATTGAATCATGAATCATGAATTGAATCATGAATCATGAATCATGAATTGAATCATGAATCATGAATCATGAATTGAATCATGAATCATGAATCGAATCATAAATCATGAATTAAATCATTAATCATGAATCGAATCATGAATCATGAATTGAATCATGAATCATGAATCATGAATCATGTATCGAATCATAAATCATGAATTGAATCGTGAATCATGAATTGAATCATGAATCATGAATAATGAATTGAATCATGAATTAAGAATTGAATCATGAATCATGAATCGAATCATGAATCATGAATCATGAATCATGAATCATGTATCGAATCATAAATCATGAATTGAATCATGAATCATGAATTAAATCATGAATCATGAATCGAATCATGAATTGAATCATGAATCATGAATTGAATCATGAATTGAATCATGAATCATGAATCGAATCATGAATCATGAATCATGAATCATGAATTGAATTATGAATTAAATCATGAATCATGAATTGAATCATGAATCATGAATCATGAATCAAATCATGAATTGAATCATAAATTGAATCATGAATTGAATCATGAATCATGAATTGAATCATGAATCATGAATTGAATCATGAATCATGAATCATGAATCATAAATTGAATCATGAATCATGAATTGAATCATGAATAATGAATCATAATTCATAAATTGAATCATGAATCATGAATCATGAATTGAATCATGAATCATGAATCATGAATTGAATCATGAATCATGAATTGAATCATGAATCATGAATCATGAATTGAATCATGAATCATGAATCATGAATTGAATCATGAATCATGAATCGAATCATAAATCATGAATTGAATCATTAATCATGAATCGAATCATGAATCATGAATTGAATCATGAATCATGAATCATGATTTGAATCATGAATTGAATCATGAATCATGAATCGAATCCTGAATCATGAATTGAATCATGAATTAAATCATGAATTGAATCATGAATTAAATCATGAATTGAATCATGAATTAAATCATCATTTGAATCATGAATCATGAATTGAATCATGAATCATGAATCATAATTCAAATCATGAATCATGAATTGAATCATGAATCTTATCATGAATTTAGTCATGAATCATGAATTGAATCATGAATCATGAATTGAATCATGAATTGAATCATGAATTGAATCATGAATCATGAATTGAATCATGAATCATAAAGCATGAATTGAATCATGAATCATGAATTGAATCATTAATCATGAATTATGAATCATGAATTGAATCATGAATTGAATCATGAATCATGAATCATGAATTCAATCATGAATCATGAATTGAATCATGAATCATGAATCAAGAATCATGAATCATAAATTGAATCATGAATCATGAGTCATGAATTGAATCATGAATTGAATCATGAATCATGAATCATGA
The DNA here is from genome assembly GCF_038048845.1 of Mixophyes fleayi. Lineage (NCBI taxonomy): Eukaryota > Metazoa > Chordata > Amphibia > Anura > Limnodynastidae > Mixophyes > Mixophyes fleayi. The sequence goes on from NW_027445899.1 coordinate 190,514, forward strand.
ATCATGAATCATGAATTAAATCATGAATCATGAATAGAATCATGAATCATGAATTGAATCATGAATCATGAATCGAATCATGAATCATGAATCATGAATCGAATCATGAATCATGAATCATGAATTGAATCATAAATCATGAATCATGAATCTAATCATAAATCATGAATCATGAATCAAATCATAAATCATAAATTATGAATCGAATCATGAATTATGAATCAGGAATTGAATCATTAATCATGAATTGAACCATGAATCATGAATCATGAATTAAATCATGAATCATGAATTGAATCATGAATCAAATCATGAATCATGAATTGAATCATGAATCAAGAATCATGAATTGAATCATGAATCATGAATCATGAATTGAATCATGAATTGAATCATGAATCATGAATAATGAAATGAATCATGATTCATGGAAATGAATCATGATTCATGAAATGAATCATGAATCATGAATCATGAATAATAAATAGAATAATGAATCTTGTATCATGAATTGAATCATGAATCATGAATCATGAATCGAATCAAGAATCATGAATCATGAATCGTGACACGTATTGAATCATGAATCATGAATTATGAATCATGAATTGAATCATGAATCATGAATCATGAATTGAATTATGAATTGAATCATGAATCATGAATCATGAATTGAATCATGAATCATGAATCATGAATTGAATCATGAATCATGAATCATGAATCATGAATTGAATCATGAATTGAATCATGAATCATGAATAATGAATTGAATCATGAATTATGAATCAAGAATCATGAATCAAATCATGAATCATGAATTGAATCATGAATCAAATCATGAATCATGAATTGAATCATGAATCATGAATAATGAAATGAATCATAAATCATGAAATGAATCATGAATAATGAAATGAATCATGAATCGTGAATCGAATCATGAATCATGAATCGAATCATGAATAATAAATCATGAAATGAATCATGAATCGAATCATGAATAATGAATTGAATCATGAATCATGAATTGAATCATGAATCATGAATCGAATCATGAATCATGAATCATGAATCATGAATCATGTATCGAATCATGAATCATGAATTGAATCATGAATCATGAATTGAATCATTAATCATGAATTATGAATCATGAATTGAATCATGAATTGAATCATGAATCATGAATCATGAATTCAATCACATGAATCATGAATCAAGAATCATGAATCATAAATTGAATCATGAATCATGAGTCATGAATTGAATCATGAATTGAATCATGGATCATGAATCATGAATCATGAATCATGAATTAAATCATGAATCATGAATAGAATCATGAATCATGAATTGAATCATGAATCATGAATCATGAATTAAATCATGAATCGTGAATCATGAATTGATTCATGAATCATGAATCATTAATTGAATCATGAATAATGAATCATGAATCATGAATTGAATCATGAATCAAGAATCATGAATTGAATCATGTATTGAATCATGAATCATGAATTGAATCATGAATCATGAATCATGAATCAAGAATCATGAATCAAATCATGAATCATGAATTGAATCATGAATAATGAAATGAATCATGATTCATGAAATGAATCATGAATCATGAATCATTAATAATGAATAGAATAATGAATCTTGAATCATGAATTGAATCATGAATCATGAATCATGAATCGAATCATGAATCATGAATCATGAATCATGACATGTATTGAATCATGAATCATGAATTATGAATCATGAATTGAATCATGAATCATGAATCATGAATCATGAATTGAATTATGAATTGAATCATGAATCATGAATCATGAATTGAATCATGAATCATGAATCATGAAATGAATCATGAATCATGAATCATGAATCATGAATCATGAATTGAATCATGAATCATGAATCATGAATCATGAATTGAATCATGAATCATGAATCATGAATCATGAATTGAATCATGAATTGAATCATGAATCATGAATCATGAATTGAATCATGAATTATGAATCAAGAATCATGAATCAAATCATGAATCATGAATTGAATCATGAATCATGAATAATGAAATGAATCATAAATCATGAAATGAATCATGAATAATGAAATGAATCATGAATCATAAATCGTGAATCGAATCATGAATCATGAATCGAATCATGAATAATAAATCATGAAATGAATCATGAATCGAATCATGAATCATGAATAATGAATCGAATAATGAATCATGAATCATGAATTGAATCATAAATCATGAATCATGAATCTAATCATGAATCATGAATCATGAATTAAATCATGAATCATAAATTATGAATCGAATCATGAATTATGAATCAGGAATTGAATCATTAATCATGAATTGAATCATGAATCTTGAATTATGAATCATAAATTGAATCATGAATAATGAATTGAATCATAAATCATGAATCATGAATTGAATCATGAATCAAAAATCGAATCATAAATCATGAATCTTGAATTGAATCATGAATCATGAATCATGAATTAAATCATGAATCATGAATCATGAATTGAATCATGAATCATGAATTGAATCATGAATCATGAATCATGAATCATGAATTGAATCATGAATCAAGAATCATGAATTGAATCATGAATCATGAATCATGAATTGAATCATGAATTGAATCATGAATCGTGAATCATGAATTGAATCATGAATCATGAATCAAGAATCATGAATCAAATCATGAATCATGAATTGAATCATGAATCATGAATAATGAAATGAATCATGAATCATGAATCATGAATAATGAATAGAATAATGAATCTTGAATCATGAATTGAATCATGAATAATGAATAGAATAATGAATCTTGAATCATGAATTGAATCATGAATCATGAATCATGAATCGAATCATGAATCATGAATCATGAATCGTGACATGTATTGAATCATGAATCATGAATTATGAATCATGAATTGAATCATGAATCATGAATCATGAATCATGAATTGAATTATGAATTGAATCATGAATCATGAATCATGAATTGAATCATGAATCATGAATTGAATCATGAATCATGAATCATGAATCATGAATCATGAATCATGAATTGAATCATGAATTGAATCATGAATCATGAATCATGAATTGAATCATGAATCATGAATAATGAATTGAATCATGAATCAAATCATAAATCATGAATTGAATCATGAATCATGAATAATGAAATGAATCATAAATCATGAAATGAATCATGAATAATGAAATGAATCATGAATCATGAATCATGAATCATGAATCATGAATTGAATCATGAATCATGAATCATGAATCATGAATCGAATCATGAATCATGAATCGAATCATGAATAATAAATCATGAAATGAATCATGAATCGAATCATGAATCATGAATAATGAATTGAATCATGAATCATGAATCATGAATTGAATCATGAATCATGAATCGAATCATGAATCATGAATCATGAATTGAATCATGAATCATGTATCGAATCATTAATCATGAATTGAATCATGAATCATGAATTGAATCATTAATCATGAATTATGAATCATGAATTGAATCATGAATTGAATCATGAATCATGAATCATGAATTCAATCATGAATCATGAATCAAGAATCATGAATCATAAATTGAATTATGAATCATGAGTCATGAATCGAATCATGAATCATAAATTGAATCATGAATCATGAGTCATGAATCAAATCATGAATTGAATCATGGATCATGAATCATGAATCATGAATCATGAATCATGAATTAAATCATGAATCATGAATAGAATCATGAATCATGAATTGAATCATGAATCATGAATCGAATCATGAATCATGAATCATGAATCGAATCATGAATCATGAATCATATATTGAATCATAAATCATGAATCATGAATCTAATCATGAATCATGAATCATGAATCTAATCATGAATCATAAATTATGAATCGAATCATGAATTATGAATCAGGAATTGAATCATTAATCATAAATTGAATCATGAATAGTGAATTGAATCATGAATCATGAATCATGAATTGAATCATGAATCATGAATAATGAATTGAATCATGAATCAAATCATGAATCATGAATTGAATCATGAATCATGAATAATGAAATGAATCATAAATCATGAAATGAATCATGAATAATGAAATGAATCATGAATCATGAATCGAATCATGAATCAAGAATCGAATCATGAATAACAAATCATGAAATGAATCATGAATCATGAATAATGAAATGAATCATAAATCATGAAATGAATCATGAATAATGAAATGAATCATGAATCATGAATCGAATCATGAATCATGAATCGAATCATGAATAACAAATCATGAAATGAATCATGAATCGAATCATGAATAATGAATTGAATCATGATTAATGAATCATGAATTAAATCATGAATCATGAATTGAATCATGAATTATGAATCATGAATTGAATCATGAATAATGAATCATGAATCATGAATTGAATCATGAATAAAGAATCATGAATTGAATCATGAATCATGAATCATGAAAGGAATCATGAATTGAATCATGAATCATGAATCATGAATCATGAATCATGAATTGAATCATGAATCATGAATCAAGAATCATAAATCAAGAATCATGAATCAAATCATGAATCAGGAATTGAATCATGAATCATGAATTGAATCATGAATCATGAATAATGAATTGAATCATGAATCATGAATTGAATCATGAATCGAATCATGAATCATGATACATGAATCATGAATCATGTATCGAATCATAAATCATGAATTGAATCATGAATCATGATTGAATCATGAATCATGAATCGAATCATGAATCATGAATTGAATCATGAATCATGAATTGAATCATGAATCATGAATTGAATCATGAATCATGAATCATGAATTGAATCATGAATTGAATCATGAATTGAATCATGAATCGAATCATGAATTGAGTCATGAATCATGAATTGAATCATGAATCATGAATTGAATAATGAATCATGAATCATGAATTGAATCATGAATTGAATCATGAATCATAAATTGAATCATGAATCATAAATCATGAATTGAATCATGAATCATGAATCGAATCATGAATCATGAATTGAATCATGAATCATGAATCATAAATCATGAATTGAATCATGAATCATGAATCGAATCATGAATCATTAATTGAATCATGAATCATGAATTGAATCATTAATCATGAATTATGAATCATGAATTGAATCATGAATTGAATCATGAATCATGAATCATGAATTCAATCATGAATCATGAATCAAGAATCATGAATCATAAATTGAATCATGAATCATGAGTCATGAATTGAATCATGAATTGAATCATGAATCATGAATCATGAATCATGAATTAAATCATGAATCATGAATAGAATCATGAATCATGAATAGAATCATGAATCATGAATTGAATCATGAATCATGAATCGAATCATGAATAATGAATCATGAATCGAATCATGAATTATGAATCAGGAATTGAATCATTAATCATGAATTGAATCATGAATCTCTAATAATGAATCATAAATTGAATCATGAATAATGAATTGAATCATAAGTCATGAATGATGAATTGAATCATGAATCAAAAATCGAATCATAAATCATGAATCATGAATTGAATCATGAATCATGAATCATGAATTGAATCATGAATCATGAATCATGAATTGAATCATGAATCATGAATTGAATCATGAATCAAGAATCATGAATTGAATCATGAATCATGAATTGAATCATGAATTGAATCATGAATCATGAATCATGAATTGAATCATGAATCATGAATCAAGAATCATGAATCAAGAATCATGAATCAAGAATCATGAATCAAATAATGAATCATGAATTGAATCATGAATCATGAATAATGAAATGAATCATGATTCACGAAATGAATCATGAATCATGAATCGAATCATGAATAATGAATAGAATCATGAATCTTGAATCATGAATTGAATCATGAAACATGAATCATGAATCGAGTCATGAATCATGAATCGTGACATGTATTGAATTATGAATCATGAATTATGAATCATGAATTGAATCATGAATCATGAATCATGAAATGAATTATGAATTGAATCATGAATCATGAATCAAGAATTGAATCATGAATCATGAATTGAATCATGAATCATGAATCATGAATTGAATTATGAATTGAATCATGAATCATGAATCATGAATTGAATCATGAATTATGAATCAAGAATCATGAATCAAATCATGAATCATGAATTGAATCATGAATCATGAATAATGAAATGAATCATAAATCATGAAATGAATCATGAATAATGAAATGAATCATGAATCATGAATTGAATGATGAATCATGAATCATGAATTGAATCATGAATTGAATCATGAATCATGAATCATGAATTGAATCATGAATCATGAATCAAGAATTATGAATAAAGAATCATGAATCAAATCATGAATCATGAATTGAATCATGAATCATGAATTGAATCATGAATCATGAATAATGAATTGAATCATGAATCATGAATTGAATCATAATTCATGAATCGAATCATGAATCATGATTGAATCATGAATCATGAATCGAATCATGAATCATGAATTGAATCATGAATCATGAATTGAATCATGAATCATGAATTGAATCATGAATCATGAATCATGAATTGAATCATGAATTGAATCATGAATCGAATCATGAATTGAGTCATGAATCATGAATTGAATCATGAATCATGAATTGAACCATGAATCATGAATCATGAATTGAATCATGTATTGAATCATGAATCATAAATTGAATCATGAATCATAAATCATGAATTGAATCATGAATCATGAATCGAGTCATGAATCATGAATTGAATCATGAATCATGAATCGAATCATGAATCATGAATTGAATCATGAGTCATGAATCATAAATCATGAATTGAATCATGAATCATGAATCGAATCATGAATCATGAATTGAATCATGAATCATGAATCATGAATTTAATCATGAATCATGAATTGAATCATTAATCATGAATTATGAATCATGAATTGAATCATGAATTGAATCATGAATCATGAATCATGAATTGAATCATGAATCATGAATTGAATCATGAATCATGAATCAAGAATCATGAATCAAGAATCATGAATCAAATCATGAATCATGAATTGAATCATGAATCATGAATTGAATCATGAATCATGAATAATGAATTGAATCATGAATCATGAATTGAATCATGAATCATGAATCGAATGATGAATCATGATAAATGAATCATGAATCATGTATCGAATCATAAATCATGAATTGAATCATGAATCATGATTGAATCATGAATCATGAATCGAATCATGAATCATGAATTGAATCATGAATCATGAATTGAATCATGAATCATGAATTGAATCATGAATCATGAATCATGAATTGAATCATGAATTGAATCATGAATTGAATCATGAATCGAATCATGAATTGAGTCATGAATCATGAATTGAATCATGAATCATGAATTGAATCATGAATCATGAATCATGAATTGAATCATAAATTGAATCATGAATCATAAATTGAAACATGAATCATAAATCATGAATTGAATCATGAATCATGAATCGAATCATGAATCATGAATTGAATCATGAATCATGAATCATAAATCATGAATTGAATCATGAATCATGAATCGAATCATGAATCATGAATTGAATCATGAATCATGAATTGAATCATTAATCATGAATTATGAATCATGAATTGAATCATGAATTGAATCATGAATCATGAATTCAATCATGAATCATGAGTCAAGAATCATGAATCATAAATTGAATCATGAATCATGAATCATGAATCATGAATTAAATCATGAATCATGAATAGAATCATGAATCATGAATTAAATCATGAATCATGAATAGAATCATGAATCATGAATTGAATCATGAATCATGAATCGAATCATGAATCATGAATCATGAATCGAATCATGAATTATGAATCAGGAATTGAATAATTAATCATAATTTGAATCATGAATCTTGAATTATGAATCATAAATTGAATCATGAATAATGAATTGAATCATAAATCATGAATGATGAATTGAATCATGAATCAAAAATCAAATCATAAATCATGAATCATGAATTGAATCATGAATCATGAATCATGAATTGAATCATGAATCATGAATCATGAATTGAATCATGAATCATGAATCATGAATCATGAATTGAATCATGAATCAAGAATCATGAATTGAATCATGAATCATGAATCATGAATTGAATCATGAATTGAATCATGAATCATGAATTGAATCATGAATCATGAATCATGAATCATGAATCAAGAATCATGAATCAAATCATGAATCATGAATTGAATCATGAATCATGAATAATGAAATGAATCATGATTCATGAAATGAATCATGATTCACGAAATGAATCACGAATCATGAATCGAATCATGAATCATGAATAATGAATAGAATCATGAATCTTGAATCATGAATTGAATCATGAATCATGAATCATGAATCGAATCATGAATCATGAATCGTGACATGTATTGAATTATGAATCATGAATTATGAATCATGAATTGAATCATGAATCATTAATCATGAATCATGAATTGAATTATGAATTGAATCATGAATCATGAATCATGAATTGAATCATGAATCATGAATTAAATCATGAATTCAATCATGAATCATGAATCATGAATTGAATCATGAATTATGAATCAAGAATCATGAATCAAATCATGAATCATGAATTGAATCATGAATCATGAATAATGAAAGGAATCATAAATCATGAAATGAATCATGAATAATGAAATGAATCATAAATCATGAATCGAATCATGAATCATGAATCGAATCATGAATCATAAATAATAAATCATGAAATGAATCATGAATCGAATCATGAATCATGAATAATGAATTGAATCATGAATCATGAATCATGAACTGAATCATGAATCATGAATCGAATCATGAATCATGAATCATGAATTGAATTATGAATTAAATCATGAATCATGAATTGAATCATGAATCATGAATCATGAATCAAATCATGAATTGAATCATAAATTGAATCATGAATTGAATCATGAATCATGAATTCAATCATGAATCATGAATCTAATCATAAATCATGAATTAAATCACGAATCATGAATCAAATCATGAATCATGAATTGAATCATGAATCATGAATTGAATCATGAATCATGAATCATGAATCGAATCATGAATTGAGACATAATTCATGAATTGAATCATGAATCATGAATTGAATCATGAATCATGAATTGAATCATGAATCATGAATCATGAATCGAATCATGAATTGAGTCATAATTCATGAATTGAATCATGAATCATGAATTGAATCATGAATCATGAATTGAATCATGAATTAAATCATGAATTAAATTATGAATTAAATCATCAATTGAATCATGAATCATGAATTAAATCATGAATTGAATTATGAATTAAATCATCAATTGAATCATGAATCATGAATTAAATCATGAATCATAAATCAAATCATGAATCATGAATTGAATCATGAATCGAATCATGAACTGAGTCATAATTCATGAATTGAATCATGAATTGAATCATGAATCATGAATCATGAATTGAATCATGAACTGAATCATGAATCATGAATTGAATCATGAATTGAATTATGAATTGAATCATGAATCATGAATCATGAATTGAATCATGAATCATGAATCATGAATTGAATCATGAATCATGAATCATGAATCATGAATTGAATCATGAATTGAATCATGAATTATGAATCAAGAATCATGAATCATGAATCATGAATCAAATCATGAATCATGAATTGAATCATGAATCATGAATAATGAAATGAATCATAAATCATGAAATGAATCATGAATAATGAAATGAATTATGAATCATGAATCGAATCATGAATCATGAATAATAAATCATGAAATGAATCATGAATCATGAATCGAATCATGAATCATGAATAATGAATTGAATCATGATTAATGAATTGACGCATGAATCATGAATCATGAATCGAATCATGAATTGAGTCATAATTCATGAATTGAATCATGAATCATGAATTGAATCATGAATCATGAATTGAATCATGAATTAAATCATGAATTGAATTATGAATTAAATCATCAATTGAATCATGAATCATGAATTAAATCATGAATTGAATTATGAATTAAATCATCAATTGAATCATGAATCATGAATTAAATCATGAATCATAAATCAAATCATGAATCATGAATTGAATCATGAATCGAATCATGAACTGAGTCATAATTCATGAATTGAATCATGAATCATGAATTGAATCATGAATCATGAATTGAATCATGAACTGAATCATGAATCATGAATTGAATCATGAATTGAATTATGAATTGAATCATGAATCATGAATTGAATCATGAATCATGAATCATGAATCGAATCATGAATCATGAATCATGAATTGAATCATAAATCATGAATCATGAATCTAATCATGAATCATGAATCGAATCATGAATCATAAATTATAAATCGAATCATGAATTATGAATCAGGAATTGAATCATTAATCATGAATTGAATCATGAATCATGAATCATGAATTAAATCATGAATCATGAATCATGAATCATGAATTGAATCATGAATCATGAATCATGAATTGAATCATGAATCATGAATCATGAATCATGAATTGAATCATGAATCAAGAATCATGAATTGAATCATGAATCATGAATTGAATCATGAATCATGAATCAAGAATCATGAATCAAGAATCACTAATCAAATCATGAATCATGAATTGAATCATGAATCATGAATTGAATCATGAATCATGAATAATGAATTAAATCATGAATCATGAATCATGAATTGAATCATGAATCATGAATCGAATCATGAATCATGAATCATGAATCATGTATCGAATCATAAATCATGAATTGAATCATGAATCATGATTGAATCATGAATCACGAATCGAATCATGAATTATGAATTGAATCATGAATCATGAATTGAATCATGAATCATGAATTAAATCATGAATCATGAATCGAATCATGAATTGAATCATGAATCATGAATTGAATCATGAATCATGAATTGAATCATGAATCATGAATTAAATCATGAATTGAATCATGAATTGAATCATGAATCGAATCATGAATTGAGTCATGAATCATGAATTGAATCATGAATCATGAATTGAATCATGAATCATGAATCATGAATTGAATCATGAATTGAATCATGAATCATAAATTGAATCATGAATCATAAATCATGAATTGAATCATGAATCGAATCATGAATCATGAATTGAATCATGAATCATGAATCATAAATCATGAATTGAATCATGAATCATGAATCGAATCATGAATCATGAATTGAATCATGAATCATGAATTGAATCATTAATCATGAATTATGAATCATGAATTGAATCATGAATTGAATCATGAATCATGAATCATGAATTCAATCATGAATCATGAGTCATGAATTGAATCATGAATTGAATCATGAATCATGAATCGAATCATGAATCATGAATCATGAATCATGAATCATGTATCGAGTCATGAATCATGAATTGAATCATGAATCATGAATTGAATCATTAATCATGAATTATGAATCATGAATTGAATCATGAATTGAATCATGAATCATGAATTCAATCATGAATCATGAATCAAGAATCATGAATCATAAATTGAATCATGAATCATGAGTCATGAATTGAATCATGAATTGAATCATGGATCATGAATCATGAATCATGAATCATGAATTAAATCATGAATCATGAATAGAATCATGAATCATGAATTGAATCATGAATCATGAATCGAATCATGAATCATGAATCATGAATCGAATCATGAATCATGAATCATGAATTGAATCATAAATCATGAATCATGAATCGAATCATGAATCATGAATCGAATCATGAATCATAAATTGTAAATCGAATCATGAATTATGAATCAGGAATTGAATCATGAATCATGAATCATGAATCATGAATTGAATCATGAATCATGAATTAAATCATGAATCATGAATCATGAATCATGAATCATGAATTGAATCATGAATCATAAATCATGAATTGAATCATGAATCATGAATCATGAATCATGAATTGAATCATGAATCAAGAATCATGAATTGAATCATGAATCATGAATTGAATCATAAATCATGAATCATGAATCTAATCATGAATCATGAATCGAATCATGAATCATAAATTATAAATCGAATCATGAATTATGAATCAGGAATTGAATCATTAATCATGAATTGAATCATGAATCATGAATCATGAATTAAATCATGAATCATGAATCATGAATCATGAATTGAATCATGAATCATGAATCATGAATTGAATCATGAATCATGAATCATGAATCATGAATTGAATCATGAATCAAGAATCATGAATTGAATCATGAATCATGAATTGAATCATGAATCATGAATCAAGAATCATGAATCAAGAATCACTAATCAAATCATGAATCATGAATTGAATCATGAATCATGAATTGAATCATGAATCATGAATAATGAATTAAATCATGAATCATGAATCATGAATTGAATCATGAATCATGAATCGAATCATGAATCATGAATCATGAATCATGTATCGAATCATAAATCATGAATTGAATCATGAATCATGATTGAATCATGAATCACGAATCGAATCATGAATTATGAATTGAATCATGAATCATGAATTGAATCATGAATCATGAATTAAATCATGAATCATGAATCGAATCATGAATTGAATCATGAATCATGAATTGAATCATGAATCATGAATTGAATCATGAATCATGAATTAAATCATGAATTGAATCATGAATTGAATCATGAATCGAATCATGAATTGAGTCATGAATCATGAATTGAATCATGAATCATGAATTGAATCATGAATCATGAATCATGAATTGAATCATGAATTGAATCATGAATCATAAATTGAATCATGAATCATAAATCATGAATTGAATCATGAATCGAATCATGAATCATGAATTGAATCATGAATCATGAATCATAAATCATGAATTGAATCATGAATCATGAATCGAATCATGAATCATGAATTGAATCATGAATCATGAATTGAATCATTAATCATGAATTATGAATCATGAATTGAATCATGAATTGAATCATGAATCATGAATCATGAATTCAATCATGAATCATGAGTCATGAATTGAATCATGAATTGAATCATGAATCATGAATCGAATCATGAATCATGAATCATGAATCATGAATCATGTATCGAGTCATGAATCATGAATTGAATCATGAATCATGAATTGAATCATTAATCATGAATTATGAATCATGAATTGAATCATGAATTGAATCATGAATCATGAATTCAATCATGAATCATGAATCAAGAATCATGAATCATAAATTGAATCATGAATCATGAGTCATGAATTGAATCATGAATTGAATCATGGATCATGAATCATGAATCATGAATCATGAATTAAATCATGAATCATGAATAGAATCATGAATCATGAATTGAATCATGAATCATGAATCGAATCATGAATCATGAATCATGAATCGAATCATGAATCATGAATCATGAATTGAATCATAAATCATGAATCATGAATCGAATCATGAATCATGAATCGAATCATGAATCATAAATTGTAAATCGAATCATGAATTATGAATCAGGAATTGAATCATGAATCATGAATCATGAATCATGAATTGAATCATGAATCATGAATTAAATCATGAATCATGAATCATGATCATGAATCATGAATTGAATCATGAATCATAAATCATGAATTGAATCATGAATCATGAATCATGAATCATGAATTGAATCATGAATCAAGAATCATGAATTGAATCATGAATCATGAATTGAATCATGAATCATGAATCAAGAATCATGAATCAAGAATCACTAATCAAATCATGAATCATGAATTGAATCATGAATCATGAATTGAATCATGAATAATGAATTAAATCATGAATCATGAATCATGAATTGAATCATGAATCATGAATCGAATCATGAATCATGAATCATGAATCATGTATCGAATCATAAATCATGATTTGAATCATGAATCATGATTGAATCATGAATCATGAATCGAATCATGAATCATGAATTGAATCATGAATCATGAATTGAATCATGATCATGAATTAAATCATGAATCATGAATCGAATCATGAATCATGAATTGAATCATGAATCATGAATTGAATCATGAATCATGAATTGAATCATGAATCATGAATTAAATCATGAATTGAATCATGAATTGAATCATGAATCGAATCATGAATTGAGTCATGAATCATGAATTGAATCATGAATCATGAATTAAATCATGAATCATGAATCATGAATTGAATCATGAATTGAATCATGAATCATAAATTGAATCATGAATCATAAATCATGAATTGAATCATGAATCGAATCATGAATCATGAATTGAATCATGAATCATGAATCATAAATTATGAATTGAATCATGATCATGAATCGAATCATGAATCATGAATTGAATCATGAATCATGAATTGAATCATTAATCATGAATTATGAATCATGAATTGAATCATGAATTGAATCATGAATCATGAATCATGAATTCAATCATGAATCATGAATCAAGAATCATGAATCATAAATTGAATCATGAATCATGAGTCATGAATTGAATCATGAATTGAATCATGAATCATGAATCATGAATCATGAATCATGAATCATGATTTAATTCATGATTCATGATTCATGATTCATGATTCAATTTATGATTCAATTCATGATTCATAATTCATGATTAATGATTCAATTTATGAATAGAATCATGAATCATGAATAGAATCATGAATCATGAATTGAATCATGAATCATGAATCGAATCATGAATCATGAATCGAATCATGAATCATGAATCATGAATTGAATCATAAATCATGAATCATGAATCTAATCATGAATCATGAATCATGAATCGAATCATGAATCATAAATTATGAATCGAATCATGAATTATGAATCAGGAATTGAATCATTAATCATGAATTGAATCATGAATCTTGAATTATGAATCATAAATTGAATCATTAATAATGAATTGAATCATAAATCATGAATCATGAATTGAATCATGAATCAAAAATCGAATCATAAATTATGAATCATGAATTGAATCATGAATCATGAATCAAGAATCATGAATCAAGAATCACTAATCAAATCATGAATCATGAATTGAATCATGAATCATGAATTAAATCATGAATCATGAATAATGAATTAAATCATGAATCATGAATCATGAATTGAATCATGAATCATGATCGAATCATGAATCATGAATCATGAATCATGTATCGAATCATAAATCATGAATTGAATCATGAATCATGATTGAATCATGAATCATGAATCGAATCATGAATCATGAATTGAATCATGAATCATGAATTGAATCATGAATCATGAATTAAATCATGAATCATGAATCGAATCATGAATCATGAATTGAATCATGAATCATGAACTTGAATAATGAATCATGAATTGAATCATGAATCATGAATTAAATCATGAATTGAATCATGAATTGAATCATGAATCGAATCATGAATTGAGTCATGAATCATGAATTGAATCATGAATCATGAATTAAATCATGAATCATGAATCATGAATTGAATCATGAATTGAATCATGAATCATAAATTGAATCATGAATCATAAATCATGAATTGAATCATGAATCATGAATTGAATCATGAATCATGATCATAAATCATGAATTGAATCATGAATCATGAATCGAAATCATGAATCATGAATTGAATCATGAATCATGAATTGAATCATTAATCATGAATTATGAATCATGAATTGAATCATGAATTGAATCATGAATCATGAATCATGAATTCAATCATGAATCATGAATCAAGAATCATGAATCATAAATTGAATCATGAATCATGAGTCATGAATTGAATCATGAATTGAATCATGAATCATGAATCATGAATCATGAATCATGATTTAATTCATGATTCATGATTCATGATTCATGATTCAATTTATGATTCAATTCATGATTCATAATTCATGATTAATGATTCAATTTATGTATAGAATCATGAATCATGAATAGAATCATGAATCATGAATTGAATCATGAATCATGAATCGAATCATGAATCATGAATCAAATCATGAATCATGAATCATGAATTGAATCATAAATCATGAATCATGAATCTAATCATGAATCATGAATCATGAATCGAATCATGAATCATAAATTATGAATCGAATCATGAATTATGAATCAGGAATTGAATCATTAATCATGAATTGAATCATGAATCTTGAATTATGAATCATAAATTGAATCATTAATAATGAATTGAATCATAAATCATGAATCATGAATTGAATCATGAATCAAAAATCGAATCATAAATTATGAATCATGAATTGAATCATGAATCATGAATCATGAATCATGAATCATGACTTGAATCATGAATCATGAATCATGAATTGAATCATGAATCATGAATCATGAATCATGAATTGAATCATGAATCAAGAATCATGAATTGAATCATGAATCAAAAATCGAATCATAAATCATGAATCATGAATTGAATCATGAATCATGAATTGAATCATGAATCATAAATCATGAATTGAATCATGAATCGAATCATGAATCATGAATTGAATCATGAATCATGAATCATAAATCATGAATTGAATCATGAATCGAATCATGAATCATGAATTGAATCATGAATCATGAATTGAATCATTAATCATGAATTATGAATCATGAATTGAATCATGAATTGAATCATGAATCATGAATCATGAATTCAATCATGAATCATGAATCAAGAATCATGAATCATAAATTGAATCATGAATCATGAGTCATGAATTGAATCATGAATTGAATCATGAATCATGAATCATGAATCATGATTTAATTCATGATTCATGATTCATGATTCATGATTCAATTTATGATTCAATTCATGATTCATAATTCATGATTAATGATTCAATTTATGTATAGAATCATGAATCATGAATAGAATCATGAATCATGAATTGAATCATGAATCATGAATCGAATCATGAATCATGAATCAAATCATGAATCATGAATCATGAATTGAATCATAAATCATGAATCATGAATCTAATCATGAATCATGAATCATGAATCGAATCATGAATTATGAATCAGGAATTGAATCATTAATCATGAATTGAATCATGAATCTTGAATTATGAATCATAAATTGAATCATTAATAATGAATTGAATCATAAATCATGAATCATGAATTGAATCATGAATCAAAAATCGAATCATAAATTATGAATCATGAATTGAATCATGAATCATGAATCATGAATCATGAATCATGACTTGAATCATGAATCATGAATCATGAATTGAATCATGAATCATGAATCATGAATCATGAATTGAATCATGAATCAAGAATCATGAATTGAATCATGAATCAAAAATCGAATCATAAATCATGAATCATGAATTGAATCATGAATCATGAATTGAATCATGAATCATAAATCATGAATTGAATCATGAATCGAATCATGAATCATGAATTGAATCATGAATCATGAATCATAAATCATGAATTGAATCATGAATCGAATCATGAATCATGAATTGAATCATGAATCATGAATTGAATCATTAATCATGAATTATGAATCATGAATTGAATCATGAATTGAATCATGAATCATGAATCATGAATTCAATCATGAATCATGAATCAAGAATCATGAATCATAAATTGAATCATGAATCATGAGTCATGAATTGAATCATGAATTGAATCATGAATCATGAATCATGAATCATGAATCATGATTTAATTCATGATTCATGATTCATGATTCAATTTATGATTCAATTCATGATTCATAATTCATGATTAATGATTTAATTTATGAATAGAATCATGAATCATGAATAGAATCATGAATCATGAATTGAATCATGAATCATGAATCGAATCATGAATCATGAATCGAATCATGAATCATGAATCATGAATTGAATCATAAATCATGAATCATGAATCTAATCATGAATCATGAATCATGAATCGAATCATGAATCATAAATTATGAATCGAATCATGAATTATGAATCAGGAATTGAATCATTAATCATGAATTGAATCATGAATCTTGAATTATGAATCATAAATTGAATCATTAATAATGAATTGAATCATAAATCATGAATCATGAATTGAATCATGAATCAAAAATCGAATCATAAATTATGAATCATGAATTGAATCATGAATCATGAATCATAAATCATGACTTGAATCATGAATCATGAATCATGAATTGAATCATGAATCATGAATCATGAATCATGAATTGAATCATGAATCAAGAATCATGAATTGAATCATGAATCATAAATTGAATCATGAATCATAAATCATGAATTGAATCATGAATCATGAATTGAATCATGAATCATGAATCATGAATCATGAATCATGAATCATGAATCATGAATCATGAATAGAATCATGAATCATGAATAAAATCATGAATCATGAATTGAATCATGAATCATGAATCGAATCATGAATCATGAATCAAATCATGAATCATGAATCATGAATTGAATCATGAATCTTGAATTATGAATCATAAATTGAATCATGAATAATGAACTGAATCATAAATCATGAATCATGAATTGAATCATGAATCAAAAATCGAATAATAAATCATGAATTATGAATTTAATCATGAATCATGAATCATGAATCATGAATCATGAATTGAATCATGAATCATGAATCATGAATTGAATCATGAATCATGAATCATGAATCATGAATTGAATCATGAATCAAGAATCATGAATTGAATCATGAATCATGAATTGAATCATGAATTGAATCATGAATCATGAATCATGACTTGAATCATGAATCATGAATCAAGAATCATGAATCAAGAATCATGAATCAAATCATGAATCATGAATTGAATCATGAATCATGAATAATGAAATGAATCATGATTCATGAAATGAATCATGATTCATGAAATGAATCATGAATCATGAATCGAATCATGAATCATGAATAATGAATAGAATCATGAATCTTGAATCATGAATTGAATCATGAATCATGAATCATGAATCGAATCATGAATCATGAATCATGAATCGTGACATGTATTGAATCATGAATATAATCATGAATTATGAATCAAAAATCATGAATCAAATCATGAATCATGAATTGAATCATGAATCATGAATAATGAAATGAATCATGAATCATGAATCATGAATCGAATCATGAATCATAAATAATAAATCATGAAATGAATCATGACTCGAATCATGAATCATGAATAATGAATTGAATCATGAATCATGAATCATGAATTGAATCATGAATCATGAATCGAATCATGAATCATGAATCATGAATCATGTATCGAATCATAAATCATGAATTGAATCATGAATCATGAATCATGAATCGAATCATGAATCATGAATTGAATCATGAATCATGAATTGAATCATGAATCATGAATCATGAATTGAATCATGAATTGAATCATGAATTGAATTATGAATCATGAATCATGAATCAAATCATGAATTGAATCATAAATTGAATCATGAATTGAATCATGAATCATGAATTGAATCATGAATCATGAATTGAATCATGAATCATGAATTGAATCATGAATCATGAATCATAATTCTTAAATTGAATCATGAATCATAAATCATGAATTAAATCATGAATCATGAATCGAATCATAAATCATGAATTCAATCATGAATCATGAATCGAATCATAAATCATGAATTAAATCACAAATCATGAATCGAATCATAAATCATGAATTGAATCATGAATCATGACTCATGAATTGAATCATGAATTGAATCAAGAATCGAATCCTGAATCATGAATTAAATCATGAATTAAATCATGAATTGAATCATGAATTAAATCATCAATTGAATCATGAATCATGAATCGAATCATGAATCATGAATTTAATCATGAATCATGAATCGAATCATGAATCATGAATTGAATCATGAATCATGAATCGAATCATGAATCTTGAATCATGAATTGAATCATAAATCATGAATCATGAATCGAATCATGAATCATGTATCATGAAATGAATCATGAATCATGAATTGAATCATGAATCATGAATTATGAATCTTGAATTGAATTATGAATCATGAATTATGAATCATGAATTGCATCATAAATCATGAATCATGAATCGAATCAAGAATCATGAATCATGAATCATGAAATGAATAATGAATCATGAATCGAATCATGAATCATGAATTATGAGTCATGAATTATGAATCATGAATTGAATCATGAATCATGAATTGAAGCATGAATCATGAATCATTAATCATGAACTGAATCATGAATCATGAACTGAATCATGAATCATGAATTGAATCATGAATCATGAATCATGAAATGAATTATGAATCATGAATCGAATCATGAATCATGAATTATGAATCATTAATTATGAATCATGAATTGAATCATGAATCATGAATTGAAGCATGAATCATGAATCATGAATCGAATCATGAATCATGAATTGAATCATGAATCATGAATTGAATCATGAATCATGAATCTTGAATTGAATAATGAATCGAATCATGAATTGAATCTTGAAGAATCATAAATTGAATCATGAATCATGAATCATGAATTGAATCATGAATTGAATCATGAATCATGAATTGAATCATAAATCATGAATCATGAATCATGAATTGAATCATGAATCATGAATCATGAATCAAATCATGAATCATGAATTGAGACATGAATAATGAATCATGAATTGAATCAAGAATCATGAATTGAATCATGAATTGAATCATGAATCATGAATCGAATCATGAATCATGAATTGAATCATGAATTGAATCATAATTCATGAATTGAATCATGAATCGAATCATGAATTGAGTCATGAATCATGTATTGAATCATGAATCATGAATTATGAATCATGTATTGAATCATGAATTCAATCATGAATCATGAATCATGAATTCAATCATAAATTATGAATTCAATCATGAATCATAAATCTTGAATCATGAATCATAAATTGAATCATGAATCATGAATCATGAATTGAATCATGAATTGAATCATGAATCATGAATCAAGAATCATGAATCATAAATTGAATCATGAATCATGAGTCATGAATTGAATCATGAATTGAATCATGAATCATGAATCATAAATCATGAATCATGAATTAAATCATGAATCATGATTCTAATCATGAATCATGAATCATGAATCGAATCATGAATCATGAATCGAATCATGAATCATAAATTATGAATCGAATCATGAATTATGAATCAGGAATTGAATAATCATGAATTGAATCATGAATCTTGAATTATGAATCATAAATTGAATCATGAATAATGAATTGAATCATAAATCATAAATCATGAATTGAATCATGAATCAAAAATCGAATCATAAATCATGAATCATGAATTCAATCCTGAATCATGAATCATTAATTGAATCATGAATCATGAATTATCAATAATGAATTGAATCATGAATCATAAATCATGAATTGAATCATGAATCATGAATCATGAATTGAATCATGAATCATGAATCATGAATTGAATCATGAATCATGAATCTTGAATCATGAATTAAATCATGAATCAAGAATCATGAATTGAATCATGAATCAAGAATCATGAATTGAATCATGAATCATGAATCATGAATTGAATCATGAATCATGAACCATGAATCATGAATCATGAATTAAATCATGAATCATGAATCAAGAATCATGAATCAAGAATCATGAATCAAATCATGAATCATGAATCAAATCATGAATCATGAATAATGAATAGAATCATAAATCTTGAATCATGAATTGAATCATGAATCATGAATCGAATCATGAATTGAATCATGAATCATGAATTGAATCATGAATCATAAATCATGAACTGAATCATGAATCATGAATCGAATCATGAATCATGAATTTAATCATGAATCATGAATCGAATCATGAATCATGAATTGAATCATGAATCATGAATCGAATCATGAATCAAGAATCATGAATTGAATCATAAATCATGAATCATGAATCGAATCATGAATCATGTATCATGAAATGAATCATGAATCATGAATTGAATCATGAATCATGAATTATGAATCTTGAATTGAATTATGAATCATGAATTATGAATCATGAATTGCATCATAAATCATGAATCATGAATCGAATCAAGAATCATGAATCATGAATCATGAAATGAATAATGAATCATGAATCGAATCATGAATCATGAATTATGAGTCATGAATTATGAATCATGAATTGAATCATGAATCATGAATTGAAGCATGAATCATGAATCATGAATCATGAACTGAATCATGAATCATGAACTGAATCATGAATCATGAACTGAATCATGAATCATGAATTGAATCATGAATCATGAATCATGAATCATGAATCATGAAATGAATTATGAATCATGAATTGAATCATGAATCATGAATCATGAATCATGAATCATGAAATGAATTATGAATCATGAATCGAATCATGAATCATGAATTATGAATCATTAATTATGAATCATGAATTGAATCATGAATCATGAATTGAAGCATGAATTATGAATCATGAATCGAATCATGAATCATGATTTGAGTCATGAATCATGAATTGAATCATGAATCATGAATCTTGAATTGAATAATGAATCGAATCATGAATTGAATCTTGAAGAATCATAAATTGAATCATGAATCATGAATCATGAATTGAATCATGAATTGAATCATGAATCATGAATTGAATCATAAATCATGAATCATGAATCATGAATCATGAATTTAATCATGAATCATGAATCATGAATCAAATCATGAATCATGAATTGAGACATGAATAATGAATCATGAATTGAATCAAGAATCATGAATTGAATCATGAATTGAATCATGAATCATGAATCGAATCATGAATCATGAATTGAATCATGAATTGAATCATAATTCATGAATTGAATCATGAATCGAATCATGAATTGAGTCATGAATCATGTATTGAATCATGAATCATGAATTATGAATCATGAACTCAATCATGAATTATGAATTCAATCATGAATCATAAATCATGAATCATGAATCATAAATTGAATCATGAATCATGAATCATGAATTGAATCATGAATCATGAATTATGAATCATGTATTGAATCATCAATTCAATCATGAATCATGAATCATGAATTCAATCATGAATCATAATTCATGAATCATGAATCATGAATTAAATCATAAATTGAATCATGAATTAAATCATGAATTGAATCATGAATCATGAATCATGAATTTAATCATGAATCATGAATCGAATCATGAATTGAGTCATAATTCATGAATTGAATCATGAATCATAAATCTTGAATCATGAATCATGAATCATGAATCATAAATTATGAATCATGAATCAAATCATGAATCATGAATCATGAAATTATGAATCGAATCATGAATCATAAATTATGAATCATGAATTGAATCATGAGTCATAAATTTTGAATCATGAATCGAATCATGAATCATAAATTATGAATCATGAATTGAATCATGAATCATAAATTTTGAATCATGAATTGAATCATGAATCATGAATTGAATCATGAATCATGAATCATGAATCATAAATTGAATCATGAATCATGAATTGAATCATGAATCATAAATCGAATCATGAATCATAAATTGAATCATGAATCATGAATCATAAATTAAATCATTAATCATGAATTGAATCATGAATTGAATCATGAATCACGAATCATGAATTGAATCATGAATTGAATCATGAATCATGAATCATGAATTGAATCATGAATCATGAATCATGAATCATGAATCAAATCATGAATCATGAATTGAATCATGAATCATAAATCAAATCATAAATCATGAATTGAATCATGAATCATGAATAATGAATTGAATCATGAATCATGAATCATGAATCGAATAATGAATTGAATCATGAATCATGAATCATGAATCGAATCATGAATCATGAATCAAATCATGAATTATGAGTAATGAATTTAATCATGAATCATGAATTGAATCATGAATCATGAATCGAATCATGAATCATGAATCATGAATCATGAATTGAATCATGCATCATGAATAATGAAATGAATCATAATTCATGAATCATGAATTGAATCATGAATCATGAATCAAATCATGAATCATGAATCATGAAATGAATTATGAATCATGAATCATGAATAATGAACTGAATCATGAATCATGAATCATGATTTGAATCATGAATCATGAATCAAATCATGAATCATGAATCATAAATCATGAATCATGAATCATGAATTGAGTCATGAATCATGAATTGAATCATGAATCATGAATTGAATCATGAATCATGAATTAAGAATCATAAATTGAATCATGAATTGAATCATGAATCATGAATCATAAATTGAATCATGAATTGAATCATGAATCATGAATCGAATCATGAATCATGAATTGAATCAAGAATCATGAATCATGAATTGAATCATGAATCATGAATCGAATCAGGAATCAAGAATCATGAATTAAATCATGAATCATGAATCGAATCATGAATCATGAATCATGAATCGAATCATGAATTGAATCATGAATTGAATCTTGAAGAATCATGAATCGAATCATGAATTGATTCATGAAGAATCATGAATTTAATCATGAATCATGAATTGAATCATGAATTATGAATCATGAATTATGAATCATGAATCTTGAATCATGAATTGAATTATGAATTGAATCATGAATCATGAATCATGAATTGAATCATGAATCATGAATCATGAATCATGAATTATAAATCATGAATTGAATCATGAATCGAATCATGAATCATGAATCGAATCATGAATCATGAATTGAATCATGAATCATGAATTGAATCATGAATCGAATCATGAATCAAGAATCATGAATTGAATCATGAATCATGAGTCAAGAATTGAATCATAAATCATTAATCATGAAATGAATCATGAATCATGAAATGAATAATGAATCATGAATTGAATCATGAATCATGAATTGAATCATGAATCATGAATTATGAATCATGAATTGAATCATGAATCATGAATTATGAATCATGAATTGCATCATAAATCATGAATCCTGAATCGAATCATGAATCATGAATCATGAATCATGAAATGAATCATGAATCATGAATCGAATCATGAATCATGAATTATGAATCATGAATTGAATCATGAATCATGAATTGAATCATGAATCATGAATTGAAGCATGAATCATGAATCATGAATCGAATCATGAAACATAAATCATGAATTGAATCATGAATCATGAATTGAATCATGAATCGAATCATGAATTGAATATTGAAGAATCATGAATTGAATCATGAATCATGAATTTAATCATGAATTATGAATCATGAATCATGAATCATGAATCATGAATTGAATCATGAAGTGAATCATGAATCATAAATCATAAATTGAATTATGAATCATAAATCATGAATCATGAATCATAAATTGAATCATGAATCATGAATAATGAATCGAATCATGAATCATGAATTGAGACATGAATCATGAATCATGAATTGAATCATGAATCATGAATCATGAATTGAATCATGAATTGAATCATGAATCATGAATCGAATCATGAATCATGAATCATGAATTGAATCATGAATCATGAATCGAATCATGAATCATGAATTGAATCATGAATTGAATCATGAATCATGAATTGAATCATTAATCATGAATTGAATCATTAATCATGAATTATGAATCATAATTTGAATCATGAATTGAATCATGAATCATGAATCAAGAATCATGAATCATAAATTGAATCATGAATCATTAGTCATGAATTGAATCATGAATTGAATCATAAATCATGAATCATGAATCATGAATCATGAATTAAATCATGAATCATGATTCTAATCATGAATCATGAATCATGAATCGAATCATGAATCATAAATTATGAATCGAATCATGAATTATGAATCATGAATTAAATCATGAATCATGATTCTAATCATGAATCATGAATCATGAATCGAATCATGAATCATAAATTATGAATCGAATCATGAATTATGAATCAGGAATTGAATAATCATGAATTGAATCATAAATCTTTAATTATGAATCATAAATTGAATCATGAATAATGAATTGAATCATAAATCATAAATCATGAATTGAACCATGAATCAAAAATCGAATCATAACTCATGAATCATGAATTCAATCCTGAATCATGAATCATTAATTGAATCATGAATCATGAATTATCAATAATGAATTGAATCATGAATCATGAATCATGAATTGAATCATGAATCATGAATCATGAATTGAATCATGAATCATGAATCATGAATTGAATCATGAATCATGAATCATGAATTGAATCATGAATCAAGAATCATGAATTGAATCATGAATCAAGAATCATGAATTGAATCATGAATCATGAATCATGAATTGAATCATGAATCATGAATCATGAATCATGAATCATGAATTGAATCATGAATCATGAATCAAGAATCATGAATCTAGAATCATGAATCAAATCATGAATCATGAATCGAATCATGAATCATGAATAATGAATAGAATCATAAATCTTGAATCATGAATTGAATCATGAATCATGAATCGAATCATGAATCATGACATTTATTGAATCATGAATCATGAATTATGAATCATGAATTGAATCATGAATCATGAATCATGAATCATGAATCGAATTATGAATTGAATCATTAATCATGAATCATGAATTGAATCATGAATCATGAATTGAATCATGAATCATGAATCATGAATCATGAATTGAATCATGAATTGAATCATGAATCATGAATTGAATCATGAATTATGAATCAAGAATCATGAATCAAGAATCATGAATCAAATCATGAATCATGAATTGAATCTTGAATCATGAATAATGAATTGAATCATGAATCATGAATATAATCATGAATCATGAATCGAATCATGAATCATGAATCATGAATCATGAATCATGTATCGAATCATAAATCATGAATTGAATCATGTATCATGAATTGAATCATGAATCATGAATCGAATCATGAATCATGAATTGAATCATGAATCATGCATTGAATCATGAATTGAATCATGCATTGAATCATGAATCATGAATCGAGTCATGAATCATGAATCGAGTCATGAATCATGAATCATGAATTAAATTATGAATTAAATCATGAATCGAATCATGAATTGAATCATGAATCATGAATCATGAATCAAATCATGAATTGAATCATAAATTGAATCATGAATTGAATCATGAATCATGAATTGAATCATGAATCATGAATCATGAATCATAAATTGAATCATGAATCATAAATCATGAATTGAATCATGAATCATGAATCGAATCATAAATCATGAATTGAATCATGATACATGAATCGAATCATGAATCATGAATTGAATCATGAATCATGAATTGAATCATGAATCATGAATTGAATCATGAATTGAATCATGAATCATGTATCGAATCCTGAATCATGAATTAAATCATGAATTAAATCATGAATTGAATCATGAATTAAATCATGAATTGAATCATGAATTAAATCATCAATTGAATCATGAATCATCAATTGAATCATGAATCATGAATCATAAATCAAATCATGAATCATGAATTGAATCATGAATTGAATCATGAATTGAGTCATGAATCATAAATTGAATCATGAATCATGAATTGATTCATGAATCATGAATTGACTCATGAATTGAATCATGAATCATGAATTGAATCATGAATCATAAATCATGAATTGAATCATGAATCGAATCATGAATCATGAATTGAATCATGAATCATGAATCATAAATCATGAATTGAATCATGAATCATGAATCGAATCATGATTCATGAATTGAATCATGAATCATGAATCATAAATCATGAATTGAATCATGAATCATGAATTGAATCATGAATCATGAATTATGAATCATGAATTGAATCATGAATTGAATCATGAATCATGAATCATGAATTCAATCATGAATCATGAATAGAATCATGAATCATGAATTGAATCATGAATCATGAATCGAATCATGAATCATGAATTGAATCATAAATCATGAATCATGAATCTAATCATGAATCATGAATCATGAATTGAATCATGAGTCATGACTTGAATCATGAATTGAATCATGAATCATGAATCATGAATCATGAATCATGAATTAAATCATGAATCATGAATAGAATCATGAATCATGAATTGAATCATGAATCATGAATCGAATCATGAATCATGAATTGAATCATAAATCATGAATCATGAATCTAATCATGAATCATGAATCATGAATCGAATCATGAATCATAAATTATGAATCGAATCATGAATTATGAATCAGGAATTGAATCATTAATCATGAATTGAATCATGAATCTTGAATTATGAATCATTAATTGAATCATGAATCTTGAATTATGAATCATAAATTGAATCATGAATAATGAATTGAATCATAAATCATGAATCATGAATTGAATCATGAATCAAAAATCGAATCATAAATCATGAATTAAATCATGAATCATGAATCATGAATTAAATCATGAATCATGAATCATGAATCATGAATTGAATCATGAATCATGAATCATGAATTAAATCATGAATCATGAATCATGAATCATGACTTCAATCATGAATCAAGAATCATGAATTGAATCATGAATCATGAATCATGAATTGAATCATGAATTGAATCATGAATCATGAATCATGAATTGAATCATGAATCATGAATCAAGAATCATGAATCAAATCATGAATCATGAATTGAATCATGAATCATGAATAATGAAATGAATCATGATTCATGAAATGAATCATGAATCATGAATCGAATCATGAATCATGAATAATGAATAGAATCATGAATCTTGAATCATGAATCATGAATCATGAATCGAATCATGAATCATGAATCATGAATCGTGACATGTATTGAATCATGAATCATGAATTATGAATCATGAATTGAATCATGAATCATGAATCATGAATTGAATCATGAATCATGAATCATGAATCGTGACATGTATTGAATCATGAATCATGAATTCAATTATGAATTGAATCATGAATCATGAATCATGAATTGAATCATGAATCATGAATCATGAATTGAATCATGAATAATGAATCATGAATTGAATCATGAATTGAATAATGAATCATGAATTGAATCATGAATTGAATCATGAATTGAATCATGAATCATGAATTGAATCATGAATTATGATTCAAGAATCATGAATCAAATCATGAATCATGAATTGAATCATGAATCATGAATAATGAAATGAATCATAAATCATGAATTATGATTCATGAATCATGAATCGAATCATGAATCATGAATCGAATCATGAATCATGAATAATAAATCATGAAATGAATCATGAATCATGAATAATGAATTGAATCATGAATCATGAATTGAATCATGAATCATGAATCGAATCATGAATCATGAATCGAATCATGAATCATGAATTGACTCATGAATCATGAATTGAATCATGAATCATGAATCGAATCATGAATCATGAATTGAATCATGAATCATGAATTGAATCATGAATCATGAATCATGAATTGAATAATGAATTGAATCATGAATTGAATCATGAATCATGAATCGAATCATGAATCATGAATTGAATTATGAATTAAATCATGAATCATAAATCATGAATTGAATCATGAATCATGAATTGAATCATGAATCATGAATCGAATCATGAATCATGAATTGAATCATGAATCATGAATTGAATCATGAATTGAATCATGAATTGAATCATGAATCATGAATCGAATCATGAATCATGAATCATGAATCATGAATTGAATTATGAATTAAATCATGAATCGAATCATGAATTGAATCATGAATCATGAATCATGAATCAAATCATGAATTGAATCATAAATTGAATCATGAATTGAATCATGAATTGTGAATTGAATCATGAATCATGAATTGAATCATGAATCATGAATCATGAATCATAAATTGAATCATGAATCATAAATCATGAATCGAATCATGAATCATGAATTGAATCATGAATCATGAATTGAATCATGAATCATGAATCGAATCCTGAATCTGGAATTAAATCATGAATTAAATCATGAATCGAATCCTGAATCATGAATTAAATCATGAATTAAATCATGAATTGAAACATGAATCATGAATTGAATCATGAATCATGAATCATAAATCAAATCATGAATCATGAATTGAATCATGAATTGAGTCATGAATCATAAATTGAATCATGAATCATGAATTAAATCATGAATCATGAATCATGAATTGAATCATGAATTGAATCATGAATCATGAATTGAATCATGAATCATAAATCATGAATTGAATCATGAATCATGAATCGAATCATGAATCATGAATTGAATCATGAATCATGAATCATAAATCATGAATTGAATCATGAATCATAATTCAAATCATGAATCATGAATTGAATTATGAATCATGAATCATGAATTGAATCATGAATCATGAATTGAATCATTAATCATGAATTATGACTCATGAATTGAATCATGAATTGAATCATGAATCATGAATCATGAATTCAATCATGAATCATGAATCAAGAATCATGAATCATAAATTGAATCATGAATCATGAGTCATGACTTGAATCATGAATTGAATCATGAATCATGAATCATAAATCATGAATCATGAATCAAATCATGAATCATGAATAGAACCACGAATTGAATCATGAATCATGAATCTAATCATGAATCATGAATCATGAATTGAATCATGAATCATAAATTATGAATCGAATCATGAATTATGAATCAGGAATTGAATCATTAATCATGAATTGAATCATGAATCTTGAATTATGAATCATAAATTGAATCATGAATAATGAATTGAATCATAAATCATGAATCATGAATTGAATCATGAATCAAAAATCGAATCATAAATCATGAATCATGAATTGAATCATGAATCATGAATCATGAATTAAATCATGAATCATGAATCATGAATCATGAATTGAATCATGAATCATGAATCATGAATTAAATCATGAATCATGAATCATGAATTGAATCATGAATCAAGAATCATGAATTGAATCATGAATCATGAATTGAATCATGAATTGAATCATGAATCATGAATCATGAATTCAATCATGAATCATGAATCAAGAATCATGAATCATAAATTGAATCATGAATCATGAGTCATGACTTGAATCATGAATTGAATCATGAATCATGAATCATGAATCATGAATCATGAATTGAATCATAAATCATGAATCATGAATCTAATCATGAATCATGAATCATGAATCGAATCATGAATCACAAATTATGAATCGAATCATGAATTATGAATCAGGAATTGAATCATTAATCATGAATTGAATCATGAATCTTGAATTATGAATCATAAATTGAATCATGAATCTTGAATTATGAATCATAAATTGAATCATGAATAATGAATTGAATCATAAATCATGAATCATGAATTGAATCATGAATCAAAAATCGAATCATAAATCATGAATTAAATCATGAATCATGAATCATGAATCATGAATTAAATCATGAATCATGAATCATGAATCATGAATTGAATCATGAATCATGAATCATGAATTAAATCATGAATCATGAATCATGAATCATGACTTGAATCATGAATCAAGAATCATGAATTGAATCATGAATCATGAATCATGAATTGAATCATGAATTGAATCATGAATCATGAATCATAAATCATGAATCATGAATTCAATCATGAATCATGAATCAAGAATCATGAATCATAAATTGAATCATGAATCATGAGTCATGACTTGAATCATGAATTGAATCATGAATCATGAATCATAAATCATGAATCATGAATCATGAATAAAACCACGAATTGAATCATGAATCATGAATCTAATCATGAATCATGAATCATGAATTGAATCATGAATCATAAATTATGAATCGAATCATGAATTATG
Source organism: Mixophyes fleayi (assembly GCF_038048845.1). Taxonomy (NCBI): domain Eukaryota; kingdom Metazoa; phylum Chordata; class Amphibia; order Anura; family Limnodynastidae; genus Mixophyes; species Mixophyes fleayi. The sequence goes on from NW_027445899.1 coordinate 223,168, forward strand.
AATCAGGAATTGAATCATTAATCATGAATTGAATCATGAATCTTGAATTATGAATCATAAATTGAATCATGAATAATGAATTGAATCATAAATCATGAATCATGAATTGAATCATGAATCAAAAATCGAATCATAAATCATGAATCATGAATTGAATCATGAATCATGAATCATGAATTAAATCATGAATCATGAATCATGAATCATGGATTGAATCATGAATCATGAATCATGAATTAAATCATGAATCATGAATCATGAATTGAATCATGAATCAAGAATCATGAATTGAATCATGAATCATGAATTGAATCATGAATCAAGAATCATGAATTGAATCATGAATCATGAATTGAATCATGAATTGAATCATGAATCATGAATCATGAATTCAATCATGAATCATGAATCAAGAATCATGAATCATAAATTGAATCATGAATCATGAGTCATGACTTGAATCATGAATTGAATCATGAATCATGAATCATGAATCATGAATTGAATCATAAATCATGAATCATGAATCTAATCATGAATCATGAATCATGAATCGAATCATGAATCATAAATTATGAATCGAATCATGAATTATGAATCAGGAATTGAATCATTAATCATGAATTGAATCATGAATCTTGAATTATGAATCATAAATTGAATCATGAATCTTGAATTATGAATCATAAATTGAATCATGAATAATGAATTGAATCATAAATCATGAATCATGAATTGAATCATGAATCAAAAATCGAATCATAAATCATGAATTAAATCATGAATCATGAATCATGAATCATGAATTAAATCATGAATCATGAATCATGAATCATGAATTGAATCATGAATCATGAATCATGAATTAAATCATGAATCATGAATCATGAATCATGACTTGAATCATGAATCAAGAATCATGAATTGAATCATGAATCATGAATCATGAATTGAATCATGAATTGAATCATGAATCATGAATCATGAATTGAATCATGAATCATGAATCAAGAATCATGAATCAAATCATGAATCATGAATTGAATCATGAATCATGAATAATGAAATGAATCATGATTCATGAAATGAATCATGTATTATGAATCGAATCATGAATCATGAATCATGAATAGAATCATGAATCTTGAATCATGAATCATGAATCATGAATCGAATCATGAATCATGAATCATGAATCGTGACATATATTGAATCATGAATCATGAATTATGAATCATGAATTGAATCATGAATCATGAATCATGAATTCAATTATGAATTGAATCATGAATCATGAATCATGAATTGAATCATGAATCATGAATCATGAATTGAATCATGAATAATAAATCATGAATTGAATCATGAATTGAATCATGAATCATGAATTGAATCATGAATCATGATTCAAGAATCATGAATCAAATCATGAATCATGAATTGAATCATGAATCATGAATAATAAATCATGAAATGAATCATGAATCGAATCATGAATCATGAATCGAATCATGAATCATGAATAATAAATCATGAAATGAATCATGAATCAAATCATGAATCATGAATAATGAATTGAATCATGAATCATGAATTGAATCATGAATCATGAATCGAATTATGAATCATGAATCATGTATCGAATCATAAATCATGAATTGAATCATGAATCATGAATTGAATCATGAATCATGAATCGAATCATGAATCATGAATTGAATCATGAATCATGAATTGAATCATGAATCATGAATCATGAATTGAATCATGAATTGAATCATGAATTGAATCATGAATCATGAATCGAATCATGAATCATGAATTGAATTATGAATTAAATCATGAATCATAAATCATGAATTGAATCATGAATCATGAATTGAATCATGAATCATGAATTGAATCATGAATTGAATCATGAATCATGAATCGAATCATGAATCATGAATCGAATCATGAATCATGAATCATGAATCATGAATTGAATTATGAATTAAATCATGAATCGAATCATGAATTGAATCATGAATCATGAATCATGAATCAAATCATGAATTGAATCATAAATTGAATCATGAATTGAATCATGAATCGTGAATTGAATCATGAATCATGAATTGAATCATGAATCATGAATCATGAATCATAAATTGAATCATGAATCATAAATCATGAATTGAATCATGAATCATGAATCGAATCATAAATCATGAATTGAATCATGATACATGAATCGAATCATGAATCATGAATTGAATCATGAATCATGAATCATGAATTGAATCATGAATTGAATCATGAATCATGAATCGAATCCTGAATCATGAATTAAATCATGAATTAATTCATGAATCGAATCCTGAATCATGAATTAAATCATGAATTAAATCATGAATTGAAACATGAATCATGAATTGAATCATGAATCATGAATCATAAATCAAATCATGAATCATGAATTGAATCATGAATCGAATCATGAATTGAGTCATGAATCATAAATTGAATCATGAATCATGAATTGAATCATGAATCATGAATCATGAATTGAATCATGAATTGAATCATGAATCATGAATTGAATCATGAATCATAAATCATGAATTGAATCATGAATCATGAATCGAATCATGAATCATGAATTGAATCATGAATCATGAATCATAAATCATGAATTGAATCATGAATCATGAATCGAATCATGAATCATGAATTGAATCATGAATCATGAATCATGAATTGAATCATGAATCATGAATTGAATCATTAATCATGAATTATGAATCATGAATTGAATCATGAATTGAATCATGAATCATGAATCATGAATTCAATCATGAATCATGAATCAAGAATCATGAATCATAAATTGAATCATGAATCATGAGTCATGACTTGAATCATGAATTGAATCATGAATCATGAATCATGAATCATGAATCATGAATTAAATCATGAATCATGAATAGAATCATGAATTGAATCATGAATCATGAATCGAATCATGAATTATGAATCATAAATTGAATCATGAATAATGAATTGAATCATAAATCATGAATCATGAATTGAATCATGAATCAAAAATCGAATCATAAATCATGAATCATGAATTGAATCATGAATCATGAATCATAAATCATGAATTGAATCATGAATCATGAATTGAATCATGAATCATGAATTGAATCATGAATCATGAATTATGAATCATGAATTGAATCATGAATCATGAATCATGAATTCAATCATGAATCATGAATCAAGAATCATGAATCATAAATTGAATCATGAATCATGAGTCATGACTTGAATCATGAATTGAATCATGAATCATGAATCGAATCATGAATCATGAATTGAATCATAAATCATGAATCATGAATCTAATCATGAATCATGAATCATGAATCGAATCATGAATCATAAATTATGAATCGAATCATGAATTATGAATCAGGAATTGAATCATTAATCATGAATTGAATCATGAATCTTGAATTATGAATCATTAATTGAATCATGAATCTTGAATTATGAATCATAAATTGAATCATGAATAATGAATTGAATCATAAATCATGAATCATGAATTGAATCATAAATCAAAAATCGAATCATAAATCATGAATTAAATCATGTATCATGAATTGAATCATGAATCATGAATCGAATCATGAATCATGAATTGAATCATGAATCATGCATTGAATCATGAATTGAATCATGCATTGAATCATGAATCATGAATCGAGTCATGAATCATGAATCGAGTCATGAATCATGAATCATGAATTAAATTATGAATTAAATCATGAATCGAATCATGAATTGAATCATGAATCATGAATCATGAATCAAATCATGAATTGAATCATAAATTGAATCATGAATTGAATCATGAATCATGAATTGAATCATGAATCATGAATCATGAATCATAAATTGAATCATGAATCATAAATCATGAATTGAATCATGAATCATGAATCGAATCATAAATCATGAATTGAATCATGATACATGAATCGAATCATGAATCATGAATTGAATCATGAATCATGAATTGAATCATGAATCATGAATTGAATCATGAATTGAATCATGAATCATGTATCGAATCCTGAATCATGAATTAAATCATGAATTAAATCATGAATTGAATCATGAATTAAATCATGAATTGAATCATGAATTAAATCATCAATTGAATCATGAATCATCAATTGAATCATGAATCATGAATCATAAATCAAATCATGAATCATGAATTGAATCATGAATTGAATCATGAATTGAGTCATGAATCATAAATTGAATCATGAATCATGAATTGATTCATGAATCATGAATTGACTCATGAATTGAATCATGAATCATGAATTGAATCATGAATCATAAATCATGAATTGAATCATGAATCGAATCATGAATCATGAATTGAATCATGAATCATGAATCATAAATCATGAATTGAATCATGAATCATGAATCGAATCATGATTCATGAATTGAATCATGAATCATGAATCATAAATCATGAATTGAATCATGAATCATGAATTGAATCATGAATCATGAATTATGAATCATGAATTGAATCATGAATTGAATCATGAATCATGAATCATGAATTCAATCATGAATCATGAATAGAATCATGAATCATGAATTGAATCATGAATCATGAATCGAATCATGAATCATGAATTGAATCATAAATCATGAATCATGAATCTAATCATGAATCATGAATCATGAATTGAATCATGAGTCATGACTTGAATCATGAATTGAATCATGAATCATGAATCATGAATCATGAATCATGAATTAAATCATGAATCATGAATAGAATCATGAATCATGAATTGAATCATGAATCATGAATCGAATCATGAATCATGAATTGAATCATAAATCATGAATCATGAATCTAATCATGAATCATGAATCATGAATCGAATCATGAATCATAAATTATGAATCGAATCATGAATTATGAATCAGGAATTGAATCATTAATCATGAATTGAATCATGAATCTTGAATTATGAATCATTAATTGAATCATGAATCTTGAATTATGAATCATAAATTGAATCATGAATAATGAATTGAATCATAAATCATGAATCATGAATTGAATCATGAATCAAAAATCGAATCATAAATCATGAATTAAATCATGAATCATGAATCATGAATTAAATCATGAATCATGAATCATGAATCATGAATTGAATCATGAATCATGAATCATGAATTAAATCATGAATCATGAATCATGAATCATGACTTCAATCATGAATCAAGAATCATGAATTGAATCATGAATCATGAATCATGAATTGAATCATGAATTGAATCATGAATCATGAATCATGAATTGAATCATGAATCATGAATCAAGAATCATGAATCAAATCATGAATCATGAATTGAATCATGAATCATGAATAATGAAATGAATCATGATTCATGAAATGAATCATGAATCATGAATCGAATCATGAATCATGAATAATGAATAGAATCATGAATCTTGAATCATGAATCATGAATCATGAATCGAATCATGAATCATGAATCATGAATCGTGACATGTATTGAATCATGAATCATGAATTATGAATCATGAATTGAATCATGAATCATGAATCATGAATTGAATCATGAATCATGAATCATGAATCGTGACATGTATTGAATCATGAATCATGAATTCAATTATGAATTGAATCATGAATCATGAATCATGAATTGAATCATGAATCATGAATCATGAATTGAATCATGAATAATGAATCATGAATTGAATCATGAATTGAATAATGAATCATGAATTGAATCATGAATTGAATCATGAATTGAATCATGAATCATGAATTGAATCATGAATTATGATTCAAGAATCATGAATCAAATCATGAATCATGAATTGAATCATGAATCATGATTTCAT